>NC_053392.1:299310377-299580032 GCF_905171765.1 Bufo bufo | reverse complement strand
TGCTGACTTGCGCTGATTGGCCAGTGTTACGTGCAGCAAGCCCTTGACTGGATGGATCCGCAGGTCAGACAGAAACTGGGCTGGGAGCGGGGTAGACGGTCGCTGGATGCTGAATGAACACAAGTGCCCCGCTGCGCCACATATTAACTTTTTTCCCCACAGTAAACGGAGTAGGCGGGGCCAAACAGAGTGGACGGGGCCTTTCCTGCGCTCCGGGCCCCCCAGTGCCGCGGGCCCTATAGCAACGGCGTGGTCTGCCTATATTGGCGGTACGCCACTGTAACTCCCCCCCAAAAAATAAATATAACTGTGTTTTTTCATACAGAAGTTATGTCATTTTTCTCAAGCCTTTTTGAAACCCTGGATGACACACCAGTAAAATTGTCACCAGTTTACATTCTGCTACTTCTGGAGATACAGCAGATATGTATGTCCTGTCTTGTGTATCTATCCACTATAGGGTATAACATAGAAGGAGTTCTACCAGAACAGACTACCAGATTACTTTAAGGAGATGTTGACATAGCCTAAGATAGCCTTCCTCTCATCTTCCAATCTCAGTAAAATAAAATATTTTAGCAAAAAATTCACTGATACTGCAGTTTTACGGAGGAAATCGAACCAACCAAGCCCAAAAATCCCCTCCCCTAGGAGGTAAGGCGAGTCCATCTTTTTATTAAAAATTTCCTCTACTTAATTAAAAAAATTATATATTTGTTCAAAATCTCACTGGGAAGGGGGCCAATTCTCAATTATGTAATGGGGTCCTCTGAGATCTGTATATACCTCTGCTTTGCATACTTTTGGAGGTATTTTTCTGTTTTCACTAGCAGGCATAGTGTTTACAAAATGATGTTACACAAACTTTCGGACATCTTCTGCCTCATGGCTTAGTCTAGAGTCAGGGGACTGAAATTAAAGCTTTTCAATAATGTTCTCTAGGAACTGGAGAAAGTAATGTAGCCGATTTGATTATTTGTAAAACACAAAGGCATTATATGTTGCTATGTGTATCAGGTGGATGAACATCTTTTTATACTCATTTACTCCAATGAATTTATTGTAGACTGTGATGCAGACCGTCCATTTGATATCAGAGGTGGGACCACCATGTTCTCTCGCTTTTGTTTTTGTGTGGACAGGTATCAACCTAAACTTGTCCTTGCAGTCACTGAAATTTTGTTGTAAAAGCCCCCATATCAGTCCATGTAATTGCTTATACAATGGAACACTTGCATAGTAATGAGTGTACAACTAATAAGTATTCAGTAGAGGCCACTTCAAGTCCTAGACTATTTTGCCAATGGTTGCAATTTCACTGACAAATCTTAGGAATTCTATGTAATTTTTTTTCCCCTTAATAGACTCTAAAGACAAAGGTGTATCCTATAGTGGTCCCACAGATCTTGCAAATTCTTACCCCATATTTAGTTTTTTTAAGGAATGAACTGGCAGAATAAAAGCCTACTGGGTCCTACCCTTAAAACTCATGAGTGATTAATTCACCTTCAAGATGGTTATCAGTAGCTTTATTTTATATAGACCGTTTCAGTCTGGATCATTACTGGGGGAACTGGTGGTCATCATTAAATGGAGACAGCTTCCACTTTCAGAAGTGGCATATAACGGCAAGGATACTGAGTGCTCTTGCAGGCTTGAATCCAAACTAGCACTTTCCAGCCCCAAATCTCCAGAATCTTCCCAAGTGCTGGGAAAGTGCAGGAAAACAAAGAATAAGCAGCAGTCATGAGGATACCATGCCAGTAGATATGGTGTCAAGCAAGCTGATGGTTTCATGAGCAGACAATTCTTTAAAGAGGTTGTCCCATAAAAATATTTTGCCGTTTTCAAATCAGCACCTGGATCTGAATACTTTTGTAATTGTACGGAATTAAAAATCCACAGAGTTATTCAATGAAATATATCTGTATAGCGCCACTTACTTATTGTTCTTTTTCTTATTTATTTGTCCGGCTCACTGAGATGGACGCACATGCTCAGTTTTATCCTGTGATATGGAGAGAGCTCCAGCAGAAAGGACACGCCTCCTGAGCTTCAACAGGAAAGACACTCCCCTGAGCTGCCAGCTTGATATAAATCTAAATAATAAAAGTAAAAATAATGGATGGCACACTAATATCTGGTGTCGCATGGACTACATTAGAATGAGGAGTTATAAACAAATTTATTCACACCGTGTGTTACAAGAGAAAAAAAGTACAGGATTAAAAATAAAGATTGAAAATCCCACATATAATCACTGGTGATTACAAACATATCGTGGAATGGTAACGTATGATTTACAACATTACAATCTGCTACATTATCAAGGGAAATATCACAGTGATAAGATATTCTAAGACTTTGGTATTAAAAGATCAAACAGCGCATTAAGCAACAGCTCGCCTACAAATGAACTGAATAATTCTATTATTTTATCATTACATTCTTGGACTAGAATCTTATTTCCATAACTTCTTGGAAGGAGACTACCTATATATACAAGTCCACATCATTATTTTATGATCAACTATTTTGCAACATTGTGTCCTAAATTAAAGTAACATTGTATTCCACAATTACTTAAATATAAGTCCTGATCATCATCCAAATAATCAACTATTCGAACGGGACATTTGCATATATACTTTAATCAACACATAATGGTCACTTTTGGAACATACTACTAAAGAGTGACTTTGCATTTTTTTGAACTTTTTGGAGTCATATCATATATTCTTTTGGATTTATATATCTAATATACAGTACACTGCTCAAAAAAATAAAGGGAACACAAAAATAACACATCCTAGATCTGAATTAAATATTCTTCTAAAATACTTTGTTCTTTACATAGTTGAATGTGCTTACAACAAAATCACACAAAAATAAAAAAATGGAAATCAAATTTTTCAACCCATGGAGGTCTGGATTTGGAGTCACACTCAAAATTAAAGTGGAAAAACACACTACAGGCTGATCCAAATTTGATGTAATGTCCTTAAAACAAGTCAAAATGAGGCTCAGTAGTGTGTGTGGCCTCCACGTGCCTGTATGACCTCCCTACAACGCCTGTGCATGCTCCTGATGAGGTGGCGGACGGTCTCCTGAGGGATCTCCTCCCAGACCTGGACTAAAGCATCTGCCATCTCCTGGACAGTCTGTGGTGCAACGTGACGTTGGTGGATAGAGCGAGACATGATGTCCCAGATGTGCTCAATTGGATTCAGGTCTGGGGAACGGGCGAGCCAGTCCATAGCATCAATGCCTTCGTCTTGCAGGAACTGCTGACACACTCCAGCCACATGAGGTCTAGCATTGTCTTGCATTAGGAGTAACCCAGGGCCAACCGCACCAGCATATGGTCTCACAAGGGGTCTGAGGATCTCATCTCGGTACCTAATGGCAGTCAGGCTACCTCTGGAGAGCACATGGAGGGCTGTGCGGCCCTCCAAAGAAATGCCACCCCACACCATTACTGACCCAATACCAAACCGGTCATGCTGAAGGAGGTTGCAGGCAGCAGAACGTTCTCCACGGCGTCTCCAGACTCTGTCACGTCTGTCACATGTGCTCAGTGTGAACCTGCTTTCATCTGTGAAGAGCACAGGGCGCCAGTGGCGAATCTTGGTGTTCTCTGGCAAATGCCAAACGTCCTGCACGGTGTTGGGCTGTAAGCACAACCCCCACCTGTGGATGTCGGGCCCTCATATCACCCTCATGGAGTCTGTTTCTGACCGTTTGAGCAGACACATGCACATTTGTGGCCTGCTGGAGGTCATTTTGCAGGGCTCTGGCAGTTCCTCCTTGCACAAAGGCAGAGGTAGCGGTCCTGCTGCTGGGTTGTTGCCATCCTACGGCCTCCTCCACGTCTCCTGATGTACTGGCCTGTCTCCTGGTAGCGCCTCCATGCTCTGAACACTACGCCGACAGACACAGCAAACCTTCTTGCCACAGCTCGCATTGATGTGCCATCCTGGATAAGCTGCACTACCTGAGCCACTTGTGTGGGTTGTAGACTCCGTCTCATGCTACCACTAGAGTGAAAGCACCGCCAGCATTCAAAAGTGACCAAAACATCAGCCAGGAAGCATAGGAACTGAGAAGTGGTCTGTGGTTACCACCTGCAGAACCACTCCTTTATTGGGGGTGTCTTGCTAATTGCCTATAATTTCTACCTGTTGTCTATCCCATTTGCACAACAGCATGTGAAATTGATTGTCACTCAGTGTTGCTTCCTAAGTGGACAGTTTGATTTCACAGAAGTGTGATTGACTTGGAGTTACATTGTGTTGTTTAAGTGTTCCCTTTATTTTTTTGAGCAGTGTATATTGGATGAGAGTCTCAGATTTTATAATGTTTGCATCAATTGTATGAGTGCATTATTTTCTGTAATTTTTATTTTATAAATTGTGGGGACTCACTCTGGTAGACAGGATTAGTGGATGCAGTATAGAGGCAACAACAAGTTCTTTGCATCAAACAGTTCAGTGTTTTATTCACACTTTAGGCAAGTGACAAAGCAAGCAGTCATATTCAAACAAAAAAGTCACCTTGCGGTGTTGGTGGTGGTAATTCACACCATGCGGCAATTCTGCCTCAAAGAGTCCTTGCTCATAGCAGCACCAACCTGTTTTCACGCCAAACAGGTACGGATGTAGCAGGGTTAACACACATGCTTTATGAGACATGTTATCTAAACTAAATGTAACTAAATGCGTTAAGCAATTGCTTTTCAATGGCTTTTGTTTCAAGATAACATGATGAGTTAAGAAATTTGAGTTAAGAGTGTAAGTGTTACCCCTGCTACATCTGTAGCAAGCCTTAATTCCAGACACAAGCCTACCAGATCCTAACACAGAGACATGGCTTCTGAGCCCAGCTGCCTATTAAGGACAGCTAGGTGCTGCCAAAACCCGTAAACGGCATTTAAAATCCGGTCCAGTATTTGACCTCACCTGGCTTTAAATCAGCCCAGCAGCACATGCTGGGAGATAAATACCTGTTTCCCCAGACCAAACCTCTCACATACCCCCCCTTTGTTCAACCCTGAGGGGGTGAACACACGCCAGACAGTGTACCCGGGACAGGGCATCCGCATTTCCCTGTAACCGGCCTTCCCTTCGTTTCACCGAAAACGTAAAGTTTTGCAGGGAGAGAAACCATCGGGTGACCCGGGCATTTCTATCCTTGGCCTGGCTCATCCACTTGAGAGGGGAGTGGTCTGTCACCAGGCAGAATTTTCTCCCCAATAAATAATAGCAGAGAGATTTTAGTGCCCACTTCATAGCCAGGCACTTTCTCTCCACTATACTATACCGCGTCTCGGCTGAGGTGAGCTTACGGCTGAGGAATACAACGGGATGCTCCTCCCCATTGACTTCCTGAGACAGTGAGACAGTACAGCACCGAGGCCGACTTCGGAGGCATCGGTCTGTACTATAAACTCTATTTTGAAGTCACCAAAACCGGGGACTCCATAGCTGAGTAATTACATCTAACTAGGTTACCTGTATGGGAGTCTTTTCTTGTCATTGCACTTTATGTATTTGCTTCTACATTTTATATGATGTCTAATTTGTGTTGTGTGTATTTCTACCAATAAAATGTAATTACATTATATGTGTGTTTTTGGTTATCTGGGTAACGTACTCGATGACACTTTTATGTGGAGTGGGTTGTTGTTCCCACGCCTCACTGGCCTCATCGAAGATACCGCTAGGGTGTCTGCCATACAGCAGTTCGAAGGGCGAGAACCCAGTAGAGGCCTGGGGTAACTCTCGCACTGCGAACATGAGATAGGGCAGAAGAAGGTCCCAGTCCTTCCCATCTTTAGACTCTACCTTTTTCAACATATTTTTTCATGTTTGGTTAAACCGTTCTACCAGACCGTCCGTAGTTGTTTTATGTGCAGCAACTTACAGAGTTCCCCCATCACCTTGGACATAAAAGGGGTCCCTTGGTCGGTCAGAACCTCTTTAGGTAGTCCTACTCGGGAAAACATCTCCATTAACTCCTTAGCTATGAGTTTGGCCAAGGTATGTCGCAGTGGCACAGCCTCAGGGTACGGAGTGGCGTAGTCTAGAATGAATAAGATGTGTTAATGCCCTCTGGCGGACTTCAGTACTGGGCCTATGAGGTCCATAGCTATTTGGTCAAACGGTACTTCAATAATCGAGTGAGGTACTAGGGGACTACAGAAATGTGGCTGGGGGCTAGTTATATGGCAGGTCGGGCAAGACTTACAAAACTCTTCCACTTCTTTGAATATGCTGGGCCAGTAAAACCACTGTAGAATACTATCCTAAGTTTTCTGCAGCCCCAGATGACCCCCGAGAACATTTTAGTGGGCTATATCTAACACAAGCTTGCGATAAGCCTTGGGGACTGATAGGAATCTCAACGTCCCACTTGGTACCCCTGGCACCAAACTTCTAGTATCGGCTTGGTTTGAGTCCTTTTCTGACGTCAGGAGAGCGGTTCACTCAGTAGGTAACAAAAGACACAACAGTGATGTACTGAATGAACACTCTGAGGTTTATTTTTAATGCATACAGGTTATATAGAGGGGGCTTTACCCCCCTTATTAGCATATCATCGTAAGTTATGTATTCAACCTATCATATTAACACGTTTTATTCTACAGACAGAAAAAGAGAAACAAAAACGGAACTTCCATATTAGGAATATTGTCCGGGAGTAGTGCCAACTGCCAAAGAGATAAGATTCAGGGTTACAGAGAATAGAAACTTTACAGCAATTAGTTTCACAGCAATCAGAGTTAGTTCCTAACAGAGAAACGAAACTTCAGCAAAAAGCAGATGGTTTTGACATAAAAAAGAACATGGATTCCTTTCAAATCCCCTCTTAGAACCTTTAGTGTATCACACTACATGGTTCTTTCCTTTCTTGTCCTTTTTCTCTCTATATGATATTAGGTAATTCTTATACCCATCTGGGCTTCGATCCTACTGGGGTAGAGTAGTCTGATATAATGACATATTAGAGAGCCCTTTTTCTAGCATTCATCTCAAGGAATAACACATAATGCTACTACACCTACAATTACTATTAGTATGACAATCCCTAGTTGCATGAGACCTTGTTTCCAACTTGTGAACCACCCAAAGTATTGATCCCATGGATTATTTATACCTGAGTTCTTTTCCAGTTCTATTGACAGATCTTCAAGCTTTTTTATAGCTATTGTGACCTTACCAGTGGGGCCAGTATTGTTTAGTATGTATGTGCAACAGGAGGTCGGATCAGTCAATACTCGGCACACTCCACCCTTCTCTGCAAGAATCATATCCAACACCATTCGATTCTGGAATGTCATGATTGAGTCTGCTTGTAGTTCTTCTGCTACCCCTTGTAATGCATAACTGGTATAGTTTACAAACCTTTGCTGATTGTAGTATATGTAATTTATCCAATCCACATTTTTATTCACAGTAATGATGGGAAATATTGATTCAAATCCGGCGGCTACTTGATCTCTAGCTTTGAACTCATCTGGGACCCCTCTTGGAACACAACTCAATCAAAACTTGAAAGGGGGCTGCTTCTTTTGTTTATCTTTAGCACCCCTTTTTCTATAATATCTGATTCAGTAAAAATGTGCATGTTCATTATAACTTTGGCAAGCGCACATTCACCTTTCCAGGCACCTTCCAATCTGGATCTTATTTTTCCATCTCCACAGATCCAGTACACATCTCCTATGGAGTACACTTGGTTCTGAGTGAGGGATATGTTCAGATTGCTGTATTTGTGACAATAACCTTTGGTGAAATTCTGTACATTCCTCCCATGTGTATTCCCTTTGTAACATGTGTAGTTACCTGGATATACCTGGATACCTGCCCCTGGGCGAGGATTTTTTAACAGAGGGTATTTTGATTTCCATTCTGTACATACACTGTGGTTATAAGACATATTAACAAAAAGAGTCAAAAAACATTCTTCAACACTTTCTGGTAACACTAGGGGTACGGTACCTAGGTGTGGCTTGGCAGCACCGTATATGTAACAGTTACTTTTATTCACAGAGGCTGCACTATACTTCATCCACTCCAGCCACAAATTAACATCAGAAAAACCCGTCTCCATGGCCAAAGTATCCTCATATGTGGGATCAGATATGGCCGTTAGGTTTTTTTAAAGAAACTATATGTGGGGCTAGTGGGTTTTTGGTGACACCTGTGATGGGTTGGTATTCCTTAGACTTATACATATCTCTAAGTCTGAACATTTGTGTTACCCGGGAAGTCTCAGCTCCCCACATTTTATGGAAGTACCATCCCAGTACATAATCTCCTTCATCATATTTACCAGGGTTTTCTATTGTCAATACAATTTTCATTTCCGCTAACCTTTTTTTGCAATAATTCAATGAGGAGGTGTCCACATAACACGTCCCTCTCTCAAGGAGTGTCATTCTTGTCAAAAGGGACTTCAAATTTTTTTTTTCTCATTTTGACGGCGCTTTCTGGTTTATATCCCCATTCTGTCCCTGTATTCCATCCCACTGATCCCCAGTATGCACAACCTTTTCCCCAGTATGAGTCTGTTACACATACAGGGAGTGCAGAATTATTAGGCAAGTTGTATTTTTGAGGATTAATTTTATTATTGAACAACAACCATGTTCTCAATGAACCCAAAAAACTCATTAATATCAAAGATGAATATTTTTGGAAGTAGTTTTTAGTTTGTTTTTAGTTTTAGCTATTTTAGGGGGATATCTGTGTGTGCAGGTGACTATTACTGTGCATAATTATTAGGCAACTTAACAAAAAACAAATATATACCCATTCAATTATTTATTTTTACCAGTGAAACCAATATAACATCTCAACATTCACAAATATACATTTCTGACATTCAAAAACAAAACAAAAACAAATCAGTGACCAATATAGCCACCTTTCTTTGCAAGGACACTCAAAAGCCTGCCATCCATGGATTCTGTCAGTGTTTTGATCTGTTCACCATCAACATTGCGTGCAGCAGCAACCACAGCCTCCCAGACACTGTTCAGAGAGGTGTACTGTTTTCCCTGCTTGTAAATCTTACATTTGATGATGGACCACAGGTTCTCAATGGGGTTCAGATCAGGTGAAGAAGGAGGCCATGTCATTAGATTTTCTTCTTTTATACCCTTTCTTGCCAGCCACGCTGTGGAGTACTTGGACGCGTGTGATGGAGCATTGTCCTGCATGAAAATCATGTTTTTCTTGAAGGATGCAGACTTCTTCCTGTACCACTGCTTGAAGAAGGTGTCTTCCAGAAACTGGCAGTAGGACTGGGAGTTGAGCTTGACTCCATCCTCAACCCGAAAAGGCCCCACAAGCTCATCTTTGATGATACCAGCCCAAACCAGTACTCCACCTCCACCTTGCTGGCGTCTGAGTCGGACTGGTGCTCTCTGCCCTTTACCAATCCAGCCACGGGCCCATCCATCTGGCCCATCAAGACTCACTCTCATTTCATCAGTCCATAAAACCTTAGAAAACTCAGTCTTGAGATATTTCTTGGCCCAGTCTTGACGTTTCACCTTGTGTGTCTTGTTCAGTGGTGGTCGTCTTTCAGCCTTTCTTACCTTGGCCATGTCTCTGAGTATTGCACACCTTGTGCTTTTGGGCACTCCAGTGATGTTGCAGCTCTGAAATATGGCCAAACTGGTGGCAAGTGGCATCTTGGCAGCTGCACGCTTGACTTTTCTCAGTTCATGGACAGTTATTTTGCGCCTTGGTTTTTCCACACGCTTCTTGCGACCCTGTTGACTATTTTGAATGAAACGCTTGATTGTTCGATGATCACGCTTCAGAAGCTTTGCAATTTTAAGAGTGCTGCATCCCTCTGCAAGATATCTCACTATTTTTGACTTTTCTGAGCCTGTCAAGTCCTTCTTTTGACCCATTTTGCCAAAGGAAAGGAAGTTGCCTAATAATTATGCACACCTAATATAGGGTGTTGATGTCATTAGACCACACCCCTTCTCATTACAAAGATGCACATCACCTAATATGCTTAATTGGTAGTAGGCTTTCGAGCCTATACAGCTTGGAGTAAGACAACATGCATAAAGAGGATGATGTGGTCAAAATACTCATTTGCCTAATAATTCTGCACGCAGTGTATATAGGCCTGTCCTTCTACATAGTTGTTGGAACAGTAGTTATAATATCAACATGTTTTCAATATATCACAAAGACAAAAGGTGTAGGTAGCTACGTGAGTGTTAGATGAATTATACCAAAAGGTGATTACGCCGCCCTTGCTAGTTGCGGCTACTTCTCCCATACTGCTAATTGGTAAAATCAACAAGATTATTGAAGCAATCTTAGTCAGTACATTCAACCATTTTCCAGAAAAGAGTGAGGAGCTCATCATGTTGGAGGTCAGGGCTGTCTGCCCCCGTTAGTACCTCTGGGCCTTGTTGGAGGTCAGGGCTGTCTGCCCCCGTTAGTACCTCTTGTCCTTCTTCAAGGCCAAGGCTGTCTGCCTCCGTTCCTGCCTCCTCTCTTGCTCTCACAAGCTTCACTCGAGTGGCGTGGATCCAAGTTGGAGACTGTTCAGTCAGCACGGCTGTTCTGGTCACTGCAACCACGGTAGTGGGTGGGCCATATGCGAAGTCACCTTGGGATTTTCCTTTCTTCAGTGTTTTGATCACTACCTCATCCCCCACCCTGTATGGGTGGGTGGGTTCCTGTGGAAGAGATGGAGATGTACAAGCAACTTTTTCCTCAGTTTTATTAAGTACCTGTATCAATTTGGTGACATATTCTTCCCTTATAAAATCAAGGTCTCCTTCCTGCACTATTGTTGGGCGGGTGGGGAAAGGCCTTCCCATGAGTATATGTAAGGATTCTCAATGCTGTTATATCCTACCCCCTCTTTGCAGACTAATCCTGTCTTAGGATTTTTTTGCAATACTGGATAACACCAGTCTTGCTGTTCCTGTTCAGTGGCATATCTTTGAAGATCATTAAGCATTTGTGACATCTCAGCGGTTGGAGGTGCCAAACATGGCATCTCCCAATGGTTACACAAACCTGTGGGGTTGCATTTGGCCACTCGTTTCGCCACCTTATCTGCCAGCGCATTGCCCTGTGAGACATGATCCTTACCATCTGCTGCCGTGAATCCTCTCCTCTGTCAAATCATACCATGGTCCCACACTACCCCATGTGCGTATCTACTATCATTATAAATGGTGACAGGTCTGCCAGCATGTAGAATACATATCCTAGTGAGTGCAATGAGCTCAGCTGCCTGCTGTGTTGAGTGTGGATGCCCTTGAGTAGGCCTACAACATCATGTGTAGTGTGCAAAAATGGTGTAACGTCACATTGTGAAAGGAGTTGCCAACTCTACCATCATAGCACAGGCTGCATGAGAACACAGACATGCCGGCATCCCTTGAACAGGGGTGGGCATTACCTTTGAGAAAAATACACAAGGACGCAACTTGCCTCCGTGTTCTTGTGTCAGTACACCCGCCATGGTGTTACAATTTTGTCATGCAAACATGTGGAAGGGCAGTTTGTAGTCAGGGAGGCTCAATCCTGGACTTGACATTAATGAACATTTCAGATAATCAAATGCATTGTACATTTCTGAAGACCATTTTATTAAATCAGGTTTGTCCTGCAGTGTTGCCTGCCTCAAGATATTGTCATAGTAGGAACAGTCTGGGATCCATTGTCTGCAGTAGTTCATCATTCCAAGGAAGGATAGCATTTCCTTCTTGGAGAGCGGGGTGACCAGGCCCGCTACAGACTGAACTCTCCCTGGACTGATCCTTCTTCCTCTCTTTGTGAGGACAAACCCCAAGTATTCGACTTGCTGTTTACACCATTGCATTTTCCCTAATGACACTTTGTGTCCACTTTCAAATAACCATTGTAACAGTGATATACCATCCTCAATGTTGGCCTCCACTGACATACTGCACAACAGTAAATCATCCACGTATTGCAACAACACGGAACCTTGGGGGGGGGGGGGGTGCCATGGTTTTAAAGTCATTTGGAGGACAATGCTGAACACTACAGGTGAATCAGCGTATCCCTGTGGCATTCTGCCCCAGGTCAGTTGACATCTGTCAATGGAAAAAGCAAAAATTAGTCTGGTCTTCTTGTCAACTGGGACAGAAAAGAATGCATTTTTCAGATCTATCACACTGAACCAAACAGCGTCTGCTGGAATGGCAGATAGTAATTGAGTGATGTCAGGTACAATAGGGGCTTTAGGCACAATGATGTTGTTGATGGCCCTTAAATCCTGTACAAAGCGGGTAGCACCATCTGCATTTGTCACTGGATTTACAGGCGTGCTGTAGGGTGAAATCACCTCTTCCAGGATTCCCTTTTTGTAGGAATTCTTTTATCATTGACCTAAGTCCATCGAGTTTCTCTTTTGGCAGTAGGTTTAAGTTCTGGGTGGTTCTGTATGTTTGAAAGAATCAGTGGCACTGGTGTAGAGATTGGAATGAGATCTGAGTGTACTCTTATGCCCTGATTTTTGGCTGACACTTGTAAGTCAAGCTTAATGAACAAATCTTTACTTAACACACTTGAGGTTGCACTGCTATCTACCATGAATCCTACTCTCAGTCATCTAAGTCCACCCCTTTTAGTCGGACGCTGTGGTTCCACCTTCTGTCTGTCATTAGTGTCCCAGCTGTCCATGATGACAGAGCTCTGATGTGAAGCACAACACTTAACATGTAACACGTAACTTCAAACATTGAAACAAACAGATCTGACAATACAGACATAAACACACAAAAGGCCCATAAAAACTTTTCATTGACTTCAATAATAATTTTTTTTACAGCTTGATCAATGCTGTTGGCACCAATAAAAACCAAAAACTTCCAAGAAAAATTAAATAAAATTCTCAATGCGCATATTATATGAAAACAAATATCGTACTCCATACACATTCATATTCATTTTCATGTAGTCATCTTCACAAAACAGCTCATAACCACGCCCTTACACATAAAAACTGAATTACACACACAGCTCTGCTAAAAGCATCCATTAGGGCTCTTTCACACTTTCAACTCCACTACAACTCAAAGCCACACCCATTCACATTCCACTGAATCATTTGTCTTCCATCCTAATCACACAATTGTCTTTGTTTCATCCCAAAACTTGCAGCACAGACAAACACAGCTTTCCGGAAACAGATAGCCACACCACACCCAGAATTGCTGATGGTCTGTCGCTGTAAGACAATATACATGTTATAATCATACAGTCATTTTGTTAAACCCAAATCATTTTATATGCCAGGTGTTCTTAGTTAATGTTGTACATATATAATAATTCTTGTTAAAAGCTGGATTCTCACATTACACTGCTGGGGAAAGAAAATTATTGAACAATTTTTGTCTTCTATAATAATATTACACATATAACATCACTTACTCTGCAGGATTCCCTACCCCTTTGTATCATGTAATCCATATCCTAGGACGGGTCATGGTCAAAATGTGGCCATGCTTCTTTGTCTCCCAGACAAAGACCCTTTATCATGTCCATGGAGTACGGGCTATTATCGCCGTCCCTGGGAAAAGGGGCTAGCAGCTTGCATGGACTCAGTCCATCCAGCTAAATTATCCACCCATGGGTTAACTAGGAAGTAATTTGTGGGACTACATCGTGCAACATAAACTTTGCATGTTTCTCCCGTCTCAGGTTTGGGATAATTTGTTTTAGACCCTTGTGACCCCATTCCGTCTGATATTTTAATGATGCTACTTTCCTAAGACTGGCTGTACTGAAGCGTTAAGGATTCGACAAATTAATCCTGTCAACTAGGCAAAGGACTCAGGTCTGATCACAAAATATCGGAGAGTTTCATCAAACATATAATTTGCAGACCTCCGCAACACAGTAAAACAACAATGCAATGTCCTTAAAACTCTATGCAAATAGTGAACTTCAGTCCGTACACTTACCACCCGGACATCAGTATCCTTATATCAACTCTAATATTCTTATACTTTAAAACAACTTTAAAAGAGTCAAACCAAGCTCCATCCTGGTCTCCCTGAGACAATATTATCTGGTGCGCACTATATTTTCTCTGAGTGATCCACACGGCGGACTCCCGGAGTCCCCGGGTCACTCCCCCAGACTCCCGGAGTCTGTTCCCTGTATCCCTGATACAGTAATTATACTAGAAGTTGTAGGTTCTACTTACTAGATCAAGATGTGGTTCTCGGATCGGCCAGAGGACAATAACAGATGCCTTTCTTACCGAACACGAGGAAAACCTTCTCGATCCCGGACGAGCCCCCAAACTGATAGGAATCTCAACGTCCCACTTGGTACCCCTGGCACCAAACTTCTAGTATCGGCTTGGTTTGAGTCCTTTTCTGACGTCAGGAGAGCGCTTCACTCAGTAGGTAACAAAAGACACAACAGTGATGTACTGAATGAACACTCTGAGGTTTATTTTTAATGCATACAGGTTATATAGAGGGGGCTTTACCCCCCTTATGAGCATATCATCGTAAGTTATGTATTCAACCTATCATATTAACACGTTTTATTCTACAGACAGAAAAAGAGAAACAAAAACGGAACTTCCATATTAGGAATATTGTCCGGGAGAAGTGCCAACTGCCAAAGAGATAAGATTCAGGGTTACAGAGAATAGAAACTTAACAGCAATTAGTTTCACAGCAATCAGAGTTAGTCCCTAACAGAGAAACGAAACTTCAGCAAAAAGCAGAATTGGTTTTGACATAAAAAAGAACATGGATTCCTTTCAGGGACCACCAACTGCTCAATAGGATCACCCTGTAGTTGGTTTACCCGATACAACACATCCTGATGAACCACAAAACAGGGAAACACTGACTCTGCCCCAGGTTGTTGTGGTTCACCATCTACTATTTACATATTTTCCCAGGCGCGGGATAGGGTTGGGTCCCGACGTTCGGCGGTACCAAAATTATCCCCGGAGACATTGAGGTCTGCCAATTCAGGACCCGGCGGCAAGTCCTCCATGTCTACCACCATCACACTAAGCGGGGTTGTCTCCCCCTCTTCCACCGAAGTGGTGGTCACCCCTACTGCTGGCCCTTCGGTCTCAGGTTACCAGGGTTCTGGTCTCCCCCCTGAGCCGGGCCACTCTGCTAGGGTTACCCCTGTCTCATAGGTATCAGTCACTCTCATAGCAGGCCACAGTGCCGGGAAGCCCGGGAAGTCTCTCATTATTATAAGTTCATAATGCAGATTTGTGGCGACAGCCACCTCGTGGATCTTTTTACCGGCCTCCATGGTTAGAGACACCAGCGCAGTGGGGTAGTCTTTTAAGTCTCTGTGCATGCACATCACCCCGACTTTCCGGCCAGTAAACTCAGTGGACCGCACCAGGGTAGCCCTTACTAGGGTCACCAGACTCCCTGAGTCCAGCCGAGCTTCCGCCGGAGTGTCTTCCACTTCCACCTGGTAAAAGTGATCTAGAGACACTGGGGTACCTGTTGCACACAGCCTCCTGGCATATAGCGACTGACTGTAGCCATAGTTAGTGTCCATGTGCTCAACCCGATGGGTACAGTCAGCCCTTACATGGCCAGGCTCCTGACACCGCCAGCAGACTATCGGAGCCAGGTCCGCCGTGGGTACATCCCGGGCGGGTTTTATCAGCTTAAATCTCCGGGCCTGGGGTGGAGATTTCCGGGTATTGCCGACCCCCCTCCCGACAGAACCCTCCTGTAGATTCCTGGTAGCTTCATCGCGTTCCACCAGGTCCACCATCTCAAGGGCATTGCCAGGAGACAACTGACTGATCCAGTGCTGGAGAGGCTATGGCAAAGCCCTCCAGAACATATTGGCTATCCAGCATAGCCGGGGGACTCAGCACATCAGGCTGTAGCCACTTTTGCAAGAGGTGGAGTAAGTCATAATACTGGGTCCTTGCAGGCTCAGCCGGCTTAAACCCCCACTGATGCACGCCCTGGGCCTGAACCAACACATTCCCCCCCAGTCTTGCTGAAATCTCACCCTTTACTTTTTGGTAGTCGGCCGCTTGATCGTCCGGCAAGACAAAATACACCCGCTGGGAATCGGATTACAGGAATGGAACGACGACCTCAGCCCACTGATCATGGGGTAGCTTTTCCCTGATGGCCACTTTCTTGTATATCGCCAGGTAGGTTTCAATGTCGTCTGCGGGGGTCATCTTAGACTGCGGTGGTCCAGGCATCGTGGACGCTCGGGGTTGCTCCTGCTGTCTGCAAAGCCATCATGTATTGTCGCAGCAACTGGTTAGAATCCTGCTGCTGCTTATTAGCCTTGCTTGTTTTGGATGTCATATAACTGTTATATTTTGTGTTCACTGAAGCAGAAAAAGATAATATGCCTTTAAGATTAATTTTATAGCGTAAGGTAAGCTCAGTGACACAGCAAAAACAACAGAAAGCATAGTGTTAATCTGTTGTTGCTGGGCAGAAGTCTAGACCAATCACAGCTAGCTTCTCACACAGCAAGAGTTTTCACCAATTACAGCCACCCTCACAGACAGCCTGTCTGGGAATTCCCCCAGCTCCTGCTGCTAGAATCATTATTCACCAGAGACAGGAGCTGAAGAGACATTCACTCCACTGAGAGCTGAGTTTTATGGGAACAAAAGGCCAATATAGGTATTTAAAACAGTTATATAATGTAATGTTCATATTGTTAGTATTGTGTTTAGAACTGTATACTGAACTAGATATATATATGTGTTTACTTACAGTTCCACCAATTGCATCCTGTAAAGGGGGAATATTAATCACCAATATTTATGCAAATATCGATAATTAATATTCATAAATGGGAGGAGCAATCTAGTGATAACTCCGCCCATTTATGCCTTTATATAATAATAACAATAATACCTTCGCTATACTTTACACTGATCACTATGCTAGCTGCATGCGCCTTACTAAACTAACTATCGCCAATAACCACACGCCACACAGATAGTTATAAACCAAACACAGTATTTATTACTAACAATACACTACGCATGCAATACTAACAATACAGCACTAAATATACAATCCTAAACTACACTACACGTTCCCAATTCCACCCATAAACTAACTACACAGTTCACACATACAAGTATATTAACAATCCACCCCACCTGACTATACACTGTCCCTACGGGGTATGACGAAGGGTTATAAGGATTTGTTTGCAGAGCAGAAGCATGCTCTACAAAGGAACCAAGGCAGGGAAACAGGTGTTATTCAGGGTTCAGGGGTCTATGGGGGGTGAACCAGGGGAGAGCAGGCACACAGGGAACCAGGGGTAACCAGGGGAGACCAGGGGTAACCAGGGGAGACCAGGGGTAACCAGGGGAGACCAGGGGTGTCTGTACTCACTGTCCCTACGGGGTTAACGGTGGCACTGCAAGGGAGTGCAGGCCACAGACACTATAGATTCAGCACTGCAAGGGTTACTTGCAAGTGAGTGCTGAGGTTTACCAGGGGTACAGCAGGGATCAGGGACACAGCAGGGAGTGGGGGTAATCAGGGGTACTAATAGGGCCACAGGATCAGGGGTACAACAGGGGAATACAATAAGGCAAGGGTTTGGGGGATCACAGGATCAGGGGTACAAACAAGGATACAATAAGGCAAGGGTTTGGGGGATCAGGGTGTCCAGTAATAGATACAGTGGGGGTAACCACAAATACAATCAGGGGAACCAGTGGCACAGGATCAGGGGTACAAACAAGGATACAATAAGGCAAGGGTTTGGGGGATCAGGGTGTCCAGTAACACGGCAAGGGTAGATCAGGGCCCAGGGTCACATCACATCAAGGACACAAATATAGGGGTTACAGGACCAGGGGTGATACTTAGGCCTTATCCAGGTGGTCATCATGGAGCTCCTCTCTCCTATGCGTCTCTGAATCTAGTCTGGTTGCAAGAGAGGGCACCTCTGTCCGTTTCGGGGTTTTATAGCCCAAAAGCAACCCCCTCCTCCTTCCTCAGGCATGTGACATCATAGTGTGCCTTAGTCCCCCCTCCTAGTCCCAAAAATGCTGGGAGTAATGGGCATGGCCATGGGGCAGAGGTGTGGAAAAACAGGTCTTTGATGTCTCTGATTAGAAGGTCCCCTCACAACGGTGCCACAGAGTCTGCTTTGGGCCTGAACAAAAGGGGACTAGATGCTAATCAGCTGTTAAACACATACAAAACCGGGGGTATGAATGGGCAGCAATAAGCCCACATACATACTGTCATGCTGACATAAGTGTATATACATAGACACGTGTGCAAATACATACACACATATCTATATATACACACACCCTCGCATATATCTGGGGCATCACATACAGGGGACATATATAAGGGGGCACATATATATACTAATATAAGGGGGATTATAAGGGGGCACAGCTTCCAGGGACCACATATTTCCCACAGGGGCCACCATGAGCCCCTGGGGATCACCATGGGCATCACCCCATGATGCGGTGGTTAATGTATGCATATATATACCATACATGCCCGCACGTGTTTGCAGGCATGCATGGATATATATGCACACGTCTCAACCGTTCCTCAACACAACCATACAATTGCAAATACAAATTGCAAGCATACAAACCAGATTCCATACAAATTGCATACAAACTGCGAACTGCGAATACCAGATCATAAGCAATTGCATACTGCAAACTGCAAACCAAGTTAAGCAAGCAGAACTATTAGTTAGACCTCAGATATACCTCTCAGAGAGATCATAAAGTGCTTAAATAACATGAAGTGAGAGTACAGATACTTAAGAGAGAAATATATCCACTATTTTGTGTTGAATGACAAGATTGAACAGTTAAACCACCATCTTAATCATACCGCCATTTTGTGATATCTTTTCAACACGTGTTATGTACATGGACTATCTGCTGCGGAGGCGGCAGTGTTATATGAAGAAAAGTTGAAGTTAATAAAGAAGTTATTTCAAGCAATAGACAGTCTGGTTAGACTAAAAGTCAGAGATATCAAAATTCTTCTAATGCCACAGTGCAAAAGGCACTTCATAGTGCTGCGCCTGCCACATGCTGGCTTTTCATTATGTCTTTTCTCTGTTATTTATTTATTTATTTTTTAGGATTCTAATTGGTTTGTGATCTTATTTCATATATAGTTTTAGATATAGAAAAAAATATGTTTAATATTTCAGTAGTTTTATACTAGTACATATTAACTGTTTCTATTAGAATATCACTAGAAACCAATCAATGACACTACCACACTTGTAAGAACAAGAAATATGTATAATTTATTTAAATAAGAGCATTTAACAATGTTGAGGATAAATAGTACCTGGCCGCTTTAGACTTATAACATATCACCCAACCTGTAAACTGCTTAAAGGGGCTGACATATCCACAATTGTCTTAATATATGCATATATATATATATATATATATATGCATATATTATCAGGGGCGGACATACTGCCTGTGCAGCCGGTTCAGCTGCACAGGTGCACAGCGTGGGAGGGGGCCCTCCAATTAAGCTGTCTATGCATCTACAGGACGCACAGACAGCTGATTGTAATGGTGCAGCAGAGAGCCGCACGCTTCACCATTCATCATCACACCATCCCGCATGTAGAAGGGCCCACCTTACTATCTGACTTCAATCTCAGGATGTTCTGCATCCGCAGCTCTGAGGAGCAGGGCCAGGGCAGCACATCCTGAGCTGCATCTACGATCGCCCCCCCCCATCCTCCATACAGCTCAGTCCTGCTGTGTAGTGGGTACTAGCGTCAGCCAGGTCTGTGCTGATCCACTTCACTGTGTGTAGCTCCGCCTCCCGTCTGGTAATGTCAGTAGCTCCGCCCCCTGGTGGTAGCTCCGCCCACATGCGGCCCTCTCCTAGCAGGAATTTAGGAGGAAGTGAGGAGCGGAGGCTGCCCCCCAGTGACCACTGTCTCTGCCAGACACTGAACTTGGCTTGGTATGTTGTTCTTTTTTACCCCACCTGTCCCCCTCTGGCCCTCCTGTGACTGTCCCTTACCCACATACGGTGAGGCTACATTAACAATGTATTTTGCGGTCCGCGGATCTGCAAGATATGTATACTGTCCATATGTGATTTGTATATTTTTGCAAACCCATTAACTTAAATGGGTCTGCAGTCCGCATTTTGTAGAGAAATATAGGACACGTAACATTTTCCCTCTTGTGCAGAACGGACATACAGATGCAGAAAGCACATGGAAGTCATTTGCTTTCCGCATCCGTATGTCTGTTCCGCAAAGGATAGAAAATGTGACATGTCCTATACTGGTCCGCAACATGCAGGCTAGTTAATAGCTCTGCAAAAAAATGCAGATGGCACATGGGCGTCATCCGTAATTAGCAGATCATAAAATACATATGGTCCGTGTCGTGTAAATGGGTTAAAAGTGTTGCCCAGACATGCAGGGGGTCATTTATTAAGACTGGTGTTTTAGACACTGGTCCTAATAACCCCTAAACTGGAAGTGCTTCTGCTGATGTTATGAAGAGGCGCCGGCCAGTGTAAATGCATATCATCCAGACTGAATCCTGAATCCGTTCATTTCAATAGGTCTGTGTAAGGAGCACATGTCTGGCAATAACTACTGTGAGGGGCACATATCTGGCCATAACTACTGTGAGGGGCACATATCTGGCCATAACTACTGTTAGGGGGCACATAATCTGGCATAACTACTGTGAGGGGGGCACATATCTGGCATAACTACTGTGAAGTTGGCACATATCTGGGCATAAATACTGTGAGGGGGCACATAATCTGTCACAATTACTTTGAGGGAGCACATAATCTGGCATAACTACTGTGAGGGGGCACATATCTGGCATAACTACCGTGAAGGACACAATCTAGCATAACTACTGTGATGGGCAAATAATCTGGCATAACTACTGTGGTGGGCACGTATCTGGGCATTACTACTGTGAGGGGCACATATCTGGGCATAATTACTGTGCGGGGGCAGATATCTGGCATAACTACTGTGAGGGGTACATATCTGTCCATAGCTACTGTGGAGGGGGCACAATGTGGATATTACTACTGTGTGCTGGCACAAAGGGGCAAAAATTACTATGTAGGAGCATTAAGAGGACATTAATACGCACCACAGTATCTAAAGGGTCTCCACTATCTTTGATGCGACTGATCACCCCTTCCTCTCCCTGTAGGATTAGGGGAAGATGACAAATTGGGGTCCCTTCTGCTGTCACACCTCATTGTATTAATCTTTACCTATGTCCTATGTTTATTTCTATATGTGTGGTTGGGGGGCCCAGGCACATTCTTTGCACAGGGGCCCTCTGCTGCCAGTGTCCGCCCCGGATATATATATATACACAAAGTGGTGATGAATATGGCAGATACAAAGACAAGGAAGAGACCTCAGAATATATCCAGCCATGTCCCAGGTCACAGCTCTTGGAACAAAACTGATCAGTCCCCCAGTAAAATGTCCCCATGACTGATGATCTTGTGATTGGAGATAAGTGGCAGAATAACAGATTATGACTTGAGATCTTCTTCCTACAGTTCTGTCTTCTTCTGTATCACATGCAGGTCTCGCCGTGGAGTAGTGTTCCTTATACTGGTAGGACTAGGAGTGTAAGAAGGGGAAATGTAAACCACACATGAAAAATCACATTTTACCAGAGTTTAAGAATCTGTGCTAGACTAATACAAATTGATGACAGATCACTAGGATATGTTATTAGTATATGATCAGGTTGGGTCTGAACTGTGACATCTTCATTCAAGTGAATGGGGATGAGCTGAAACTGAGATATAATAAGATATAAAGCAAGAGAAAGGACTGCAATGGACCACCAATTGCAGCAGACCCTGCATTCTCCTGATTAGTGTTGAGCATGAATATTCGAAAAGCAAATTTTTATCTCAAATATCGCCACTTCGAGGATTCGCGAATATTTCGAATATAGTGCTATATGTTTGTTATATTGAATATTCGGCATTTTTTCCATCTGAACACATGATTCCTCCTTGCTTGTGGGCCAATGAGTCATTGGCCCACAAGCAACTTAAGCAGGGAGGAATCATGACTTTAGATGGAAAAAAATGACGAATATTCTAAAAAACGAATATATAGCACTATATTGAATATAGTGGTATATATTCGTATTTTAGAATAGTCGTCATTTTTTTCCATCTGAAATGAACACTTAACACTATATTCTATAGTGCTATATATTCATTTTTAACACACGCCTGAATTGATCACATAATATTCGCATATTACGCGATCATTACCTTGCCGATTTTCGAGGAAAAAAAAAGTGTGTGGAATATAACGAATATTCGAATTCGGGAATATTCGACTAATATTCTACAAAATATTCGCGAAATATCACAAATTCAAATATGACCCCTGCCGCTCATCACTACTCCTGATCAGTGGTGGTCCCAGTGTCCAGACCTGCGTCATATTGATTGCATATCCTAGATATATGCCATTGATTAGTATTTACAGAGGCTTAGGCTTATTTGCTTTGGCTTTCACACACAGAAATAAAAGAAATGAGTCAGACACAGTATAAGGTGTAAAAAAATGTGATATTTATTATATGTATATCTATTATATGTGTGTGTATATGTTGTTACCTCCCATCACTCACGAAGAGTGTAGAGCGACACTCAGGACGGGAAAAACCCCCTGTGGAGGAAACCTGTGGGAAGCCATGGCCGCTGTACTGCCCTTCCTCCAGGCATACTAAGGAAGGTGACCGCTATACAAATGTGTGTAGTGCAGGTGTGTGTGACTACCTCTAGTGTCTGCATGTGTCTACCTACAGTGATTGTGTCTGTCATTATGTGCTGGGACTGTGTGTGTAACGATGAGTGGATGTTCCTATATGAGTATGTTTCATGAGTGTGTGACGTCTATGTGCATGTGTGTGACCAATAAAAGGATATATTGGTGGTCTTCATCCATCTGGTCTTGGAGATCTCTTCTTCGATGGTCTTGAAGTTGTTGTCTTCCATCTTGGCAGCAGTATAGCTTGGTAATAAATAGAGAAATAAAGAAAGTGGATGAAAATATTTATTCTAAGCACCAGAACATGAATATTACCAAACCCAAAGAGAGAAGTGATAGATGTGATACTACATGTAAAACGAGGAAACCAAGTGCCCAGCAAGCCATTTTAAATCTTTCAAAGAGCCCAAATCAGCCACTTTTCTTGGTCCCAGTTCCTCTCCTTGCACTCCCAGTTCCATCTCCTGTGCCATCGATGTCACTGATCCCCCTCCCCACTGCCTATGATGTCATTGAGCCGCTGTATCCACATTTTGTCTGTGTGCAGACTATAAGTCTGCCTGCACTTGTGCATTACAGTACATACATCAGCCTCACAGTGTGTACAGGGCAAATGCCGCACTGCTAAGGTCTTCAAGTATGGTTTTAATGATGTTTAGTGCATACCAGTAATTTAACATTAATTATATATGTTAAATGTACTGTAGGTGACAGACTCCATTTAAATCTCGTGTTCCACACCAGCCTTTTTCTTACCAGAGATGACTATGACTGTGAGGTTCCAGGTTCCTCCTGTGTGTCTGCCTGGCACATGATGTTTTCAGCCTCTTTCGCACATGGATGGAGAAGGATGGTCTCACAGATGGGGCAGGATGGAGGGATGCTCCATGGGCCATAGATGGTGAACTCCTCATCATTTCTCCTGAATGAGCGAACAGCCGCACCATGATGGATCTGCCTCTCTCTTGTCCATGCCCAGTGCAGAGGGTCTTGTGCCATGATCTGCAATTAAAGAGTAGTAAATTAATATTATCTACAGACTCTCTTCATCGAATACCAGAGTATTTTATTTTTACTAACCAGATCACAGGATTCCTTGTCCACCCAAGCCTTGAATCCCATCCGGAGGAACAGCAGGTTGCGTCGATGGAACAGACGTTTCCTCTCCTTCATCAGGTACCAAGATCGTCCTAAGGCCCAGGGGTAGATCTCTCGTCGAAATCGGCCTTCTTCCTCCTCAAATTGGTTGGCTAAGAACCTGGCAGAAATAAATGATAAGGTATAAATTCATTAATATGGTATGATCTGCACGTGCATGTATTTTAGTGGTCATTTTTATATTTTTTCAGCTGCATATATACAAATATCAGTTATAATAAAGGAAACTCACAGAGCTGGAAAGAAGTTCTTTCTGTATTTGTCAGGATGTAGTCTTCCTCTTCTGAAGTAGATGAAGACCATTGCCAGGAGGTACTAGTGCGATGAGAAGGACAGTTAGAGATAGGTTGTAGATCCTTATAAACAACTAATATCTTATTATTTATGTGGTCAATATCTCCCTCTGACCACGAAGACAACAATGTATCAACACTGTAAGTTATAGATTGCAGCTTGTCTCATGCTGATCACATTAGCATAAACCCCTTCTATAATCTGGAAGAGTTTATTTTCTATTCCTCAATATTACAGTATATTACCTTGTCTGAAATCCTCCTGCAGCTGTCCCTAGCCAGAAACAGCCTGATGTTTTCATCCTCTAGGAAGACAGTAGAAATATCAGTATTTCAATGTTATCAATTCAGTCAACAGATTTACAATCTACAGAAGGGAAATACAGTAAAATTTTAAGAAATTAAAGTTTTTTTCCAGGTTCCAGGATATAGCAGTTTGAATGGAGCAGGAAGCAAAGCTCTGTTCAAAGTGTTATCTCCATGCTAGGTTATGAGGCTAAGCTCCCATTGAAGTGAACGGGAGATGAGCTGCAGTAACCCGGCACGGCCACTACACATTGAGCGGAGCTCTATTCCCTGTCATTTAAAGGGTTTCTATCACTTCGTTTCACATATTTAGCTGTCAGACACTAGCGATCCGCTAGTGTCTGCTCTACCAAACCATCCTAATATAATTGCTTTTGGGGCAGCCATTTTGCTAAAAAAAGAACTTTTATTAATATGCTAATGAGCCTCTAGGTGCTATGGGGGCGTCATTAGCACCCAGAGGCTCGGTCTACCTTCACAAACTGCCGCCGCCCAGCGCGTCCCTCCAGCCCGCCCATCTCCTCCGGAATGCGATGCTCACTGTGAGCGCCTGTATTCGGCGCATGCGCAGTGAATGTCTGACCGCTTCCCTGCTCAGACATCTCCACTGCGCCTGTTCCTCGGAGCACTATGACGTCATCGCGCAGGTGCAGTGGAGATGTCTGAGCAGGGAAGCGGTCAGACATTCACTGCGCATGCGCCGAATACAGGCGCTCACAGGGAGCATCGCATTCCGAAGGAGATGGGCGGGCTGGAGGGATGCGCTGGGCGGCGGCAGTTTGTGAAGGTAGACCGAGCCTCTGGCTGCTAATGACGCCCCCATAGCACCTAGAGGCTCATTAGCATATTAATAAAAGTTCTTTTTTTAGCAAAACGGCTGCCCCAAAAGCAATTATATTAGGATGGTTTGGTAGAGCAGACACTAGCGGATCGCTAGTGTCTGACAGCTAAATATGTGAAACAAAGTGATAGAAACCCTTTAAAGTGCTTGTTCCAGAGCCGAAGACTGCAGAGAACTGATTTTATATAGGGTTACTTTAGATTAAATATTATGTGTGTAATTGACGAATATAGCTCAGTTTGATGATCTACTTGATGGAAGAGCATGGCCCATTTGTGATTATGTACATGATTGAGGAGGACAGCTCCACATGATTATGTACATGATGGAAGATGGCTCCATATGATTATGTACATGATTGAGGAGGACAGCTCCACATGATTATTTACATGATAGAGGAGGACAGCTCCACATGATTATTTACATTATAGAGGAGGACGGCTCCACATGATTATTTACATGATTGAGGAGGACAGCTCCACATGATTATGTACATGATAGAGGAGGACGGCTCCAAATGATTATGTACATGATAGAAGAGGATAGCTCCATGTGATTATGTACATGATAGAGGAGGACGGGTCCACATGATTATGTACATGATGGTGGAGGATAGCTCCATATGATTATGTACATGATGGAGGAGGACGGCTCCATATGATTATGTACATGATGGAGGAGGACGGCTCCATATGATTATGTACATGATAGAGGAGGACGGCTCCATGTCATTATGTACATAATGGAGGAGGACGGCTCCATGTGATTATGTACATGATGGAGAAGGACAGCTCCATGTGATTATGTACATGATGGAGGAGGACAGCTCCATGTGATTATGTACATGATAGAGGAGGACAGCTCCATGTCATTATGTACATTATAAAGGAGTACGGCGCCATATGATTATGTACATGATGGAGGAGGACAGCTCCATGTGATTATGTACATGATAGAGGAGGACGGCTCCATGTTATTATGTACATTATAAAGGAGGAAGCTCCATATGATTATGTACATGATAGAGGAGGATGGCTCTATGTCATTATGTACATAATGGAGGAGGACGGCTCCATGTGATTATGTACATGATAGAGGAGGACGGCTCCATGTGGTTATGTACATCATAGAGGAGGACGGCTCCATGTCATTATGTACATTATAAAGGAGGACGGCTCCATATGATTATGTACATGATAGAGGAGGATGGCTCCATGTGATTATGTACATGATAGAGGAGGATGGCTCCATGTGATTATGTACATGATAGAGGAGGACGGCTCCACATGATTATGTACATGATAGAGGAGGGCGGCTCCATGTGGTTATGTACATAATATAGTACTGTGGATCAATGTGCTTATCTACATAATATGTGAGTGTAGATCCATGTGATTGTGTACATAATGGTGGCGTTCGGCTCCATGTGATTATGTTACTGTACACCCTATTTAACACTAGAAGCAATGGTTTGAACAATGAGCCTTACCAAGGAGACTGAAGAAAGCAGCCATGTCCTTTGGCTGCTGGGTCGGGTCATCCTTCCTTTTCTTTGCAGTCTCTTCTTGAGTGGCAGATAGTGAACTATAGGAGAAGTTTGGGATATTACAGTATTACTAGTCCGATATTAAACCACTACAGACAAGTGTTACAAAAAAACAACAACTATGAATTTTTATGAGGGTTTCTGGCAATTTTCAAAGCTTTAAATCAAATCAGCCTTGGTCATCTTTGAGAAACAGATGACAGAAATCTGTACCTATAAGACAGTATTCTTATAAAATTCTAATCTACAGTACAGACCAAAAGTTTGGACACACCTTCTCATTCAAAGAGTTTTCTTTATTTTCATGACTATGAAAATTGTAGATTCACACTAAAGGCATCAAAACTATGAATTAACACATGTGGAATTATATACATAACAAACAAGTGTGAAACAACAAAAAATATGTCATATTCTAGGTTCTTCAAAGTTGCCACCTTTTGCTTTGATTACTGCTTTGCGCACTCTTGGCATTCTCTTGATGAGCTTCAAGAGGTAGTACCCTGAAATGGTTTTCACTTCACAGGTGTGCCCTGTCAGGTTTAATAAGTGGGATTTCTTGCCTTATAAATGGGGTTGGGACCATCAGTTGCGTTGAGGAGAAGTCAGGTGGATACACAGCTGATAGTCCTACTGAATAGACTGTTAGAATTTGTATTATGGCAAGAAAAATGCAGCTAAGTAAAGAAAAACGAGTGGCCATCATTACTTTAAGAAATGAAGGTCAGTCAGTCAGCCGAAAAATTGGGAAAACTTTGAAAGTAAGGGCTATTTGACCATGAAGGAGAGTGATGGGGTGCTGCGCCAGATGACCTGGCCTCCACAGTCACCGGACCTGAACCCAATCGAGATGGTTTGGGGTGAGCTGGACCGCAGAGTGAAGGCAAAAGGGCCAACAAGTGCTAAGCATCTCTGGGAACTCCTTCAAGACAAAATGGTCAAGAATGGGACATGTTCTATCTTTTTTGCGGGACTGCAGAACGGACATATGGATGGAGACAGTTGTCTGCCTTTATTGCCTCCCCTTTAGAATGTATGTCCCAGCACAGGTAACACAACGACTTCACTGCATTGCACCCCCTGGCCATGAAACCAACGTTATTGGAGTGCTCCCAACCTCTAATAGTCCACAGAGCTAAAGAAGGCTGTAACTTTGACATACTTTTCAACAGGGTATGTGTGAACAGGATGCAGATTCAGTTGAAAAAGGTGCTGGACACCAGTGAACCCCACCCCCCTCTGGACCAGTCTCAGTCACACCCTCTGCGACTGCAATCGTTACACCACTGCCCATGCATCTTGTGATCCTTGAAATTCAGAAACCAACACGGAATAATGACATGGCTGTATAATACAGATAGATGAACAGGAATTATGAAATTTTGTAAATATATATACACTGCTCAAAAAAATAAAGGGAACACTTAAACAACACAATGTAACTCCAAGTCAATCACACTTCTGTGAAATCAAACTGTCCAACAAATCAAACACTAAGTGACAATCAATTTCACATGCTGTTGTGCAAATGGGATAGACAACAGGTGGAAATTATAGGCAATTAGCAAGACACCCCCAATAAAGGAATGGTTCTGCAGGTGGTAACCACAGACCACTTCTCAGTTCCTATGCTTCCTGGCTGATGTTTTGGTCACTTTTGAATGCTGCCGGTGCTTTCACTCTAGTGGTAGCATGAGACGGAGTCTACAACCCACACAAGTGGCTCAGGTAGTGCAGCTTATCCAGGATGGCACATCAATGCGAGCTGTGGCAAGAAGGTTTGCTTTGTCTGTCAGCGTAGTGTCCAGAGCATGGAGGCGCTACCAGGAGACAGGCCAGTACATCAGGAGATGTGGAGGAGGCCATAGGAGGGCAACAACCCAGCAGCAGGACCGCTACCTCCGCCTTTGTGCAAGGAGGAACAGGAGGAGCACTGCCAGAGCCCTGCAAAATGATCTCCAGCAAGCCACAAATGTGCATGTGTCTGCTCAAACGGTCAGAAACAGACTCCATGAGGGTGATATGAGGGCTCCACGTCCACAGGTGGGGGTTGTGCTTACAGCCCAACACCGTGCAGGACGTTTGGCATTTGCCAGAGAACACCAAGATTGGCAAATTCGCCACTGGCGCCCTGTGCTCTTCACAGATGAAAGCAGGTTCACACTGAGCACATGTGACAGACGTGACAGAGTCTGGAGACGCCGTGGAGAACGTTCTGCTGCCTGCAACATCCTCCAGCATGACCAGTTTGGCATTGGGTCAGTAATGGTGTGGGGTGGCATTTCTCTGGAGGGCCGCACAGCCCTCCAT
Organism: Bufo bufo; assembly: GCF_905171765.1. Lineage (NCBI taxonomy): Eukaryota > Metazoa > Chordata > Amphibia > Anura > Bufonidae > Bufo > Bufo bufo. The sequence goes on along the minus strand of NC_053392.1, from coordinate 299,550,746 downwards.
GTGCTTGCCAGAGGTAGCCTGACTGCCATTAGGCACCAAGATGAGATCCCCAGACCCCTTGTGAGACCATATGCTGGTGCGGTTGGCCCTGGGTTCCTCCTAATGCAAGACAATGCTAGACCTCATGTGGCTGGAGTGTGTCAGCAGTTCCTGCAAGACGAAGGCATTGATGCTATGGACTGGCCCGCCCGTTCCCCAGACCTGAATCCAATTGAGCACATCTGGGACATCATGTCTCGCTCTATCCACCAATGTCATGTTGCACCACAGACTGTCCAGGAGTTGGCAGATGCTTTAGTCCAGGTCTGGGAGGAGATCTCTCAGGAGACCGTCTGCCACCTCATCAGGAGCATGCACAGGCATTGTAGGGAGGTCATACGTGCATGTGGAGGCCACACACACTACTGAGCCTCATTTTGACTTGTTTTATGGACATTACACCAAAGTTGGATCAGCCTGTAGTGTGTTTTTCCACTTTAATTTTGAGGGTGACTCCAAATCCAGACCTCCATAGGTTGAAAAATTTGATTTCCATTTTTTAATTTTTGTGTGATTTTGTTGTCAGCACATTTAACTATGTAAAGAACAAAGTATTTCAGTAGAATATTTAATTAATTCAGATCTAGGATGTGTTATTTTTGTGTTCCCTTTATTTTTTTGAGCAGTGTATATATATATATATATATAATTGGTAAAGAGGTTTCCCCATAATTGACAGGATAGGTGATAAGTGTCTGATTGCTGTGGGTCCCACTGCAGGAACCTTCATTGATCACAATAAGAGGTGATTTTATCTCAAGATTTTCCTAGTTTATGACGTAAAGTCATGATTTTATGAAAGACACGGAGGCGAGTATTGCTTTAACCCTTCCTTTACAGTACCACACAGCAGCAAAGAAAAAAGGAACATAACTACCAAAATGAGGTAATAGCCCCTCCCCATAGTCCCAGTATAAAGGGACCTCCCCCAACCAGGTCTTCCTCTTTCTTTGCTTCTGCCACCTCAGCTAAATATTACTCTCATGCCTGTTCTGCAGGCTCTTGTGGTTTCTTTTGTCAAGCTAATTGCTTAATTTTGTGGGAGTGCTTATTCTCTGCCATCTTAACTGTCTGTTTCCCTACTTATGCTTAGGAAGTATTTACTGTTTTTCCTGTATCCTATCATTTTATATATATATATATATATATATATATATATATTATTTAATTTTTTTCTGCTTTCTGGGCTGTCCCCTGCTATACCGCGGGGGGTATTCTGCCTGACGTCCTTTCGGTCTGTGCCTCCCACCGCCGCCTGCCGGGGTTTTTTCTTACAGGTGTTCGTGCTCACTCACCCTGCCTCTCTCGCGGCTTTTCGCGGGATCTTGGACGCCATCTTAGTTCAGCGCTGCCGTCCTTTTGCCGCCATCTCTTCAAACCGGGCATCCGAAATTTCACGAGATTTCGGACGCCATCTTTTCACCGCATCGGCCGCACCACTGAGATTGTATTCAGCGAGCGGCCCCTGCACTGCACAGTTGTATCTCCTCAGCTCCCGGTCCTTTCTTAGTTTGGGGTGACTAACCCCTGTTCGGTACACCCCATCATGTCCTCTGCGCCCCCCCATAGGCCCTTTACACCGGCTCTAGTGATGCAGGAATATCCTGCTCAAGAGACCAACCCCCCTCCTTCTAGGCAGGGGGTCATGCCTGCATCTGTGGGAATATTACCTTTCTCTTCTGAGGCACAGGATCTGGCCCTTCAGCAGTCAATCTCCAACGCTATCATGACTGCCATGGGCTCCATGTCCTCGGTGCTGACACATTCCATATCCCAAGTGCTTATTGCCAACCCGTCCACTAGACAGGACTCCAATCCACCTCCGTTGCCGGTCCCAGATGCCTCCAGAATTAACAGCATTGATGGCATTGTCCCATCCCATGATGGCGCGCCTAGGTCATGCAAACGAGCCGTTCCGCGCCAGGCAGAACGTGCACGGAATTGGAAATCGTCTCGGTCGCAGCCCGAGGCTGATTCTGACTCATGTGTAGAGTCTGAGGAGGAGGGTATGGATTTGGCAGCTGACCTGATTACGTCAGGTTCTGATGTCCCTCGGTCACTATGGCCTAGTACTTCCAAGTCGGCAACGACTTTGACTTCACCCGTACCCCTTATGGACCCAGCGGGTCAGCCTTTGTTTGATCCAGACTCCCTCCATTACCCTAGGTCCGCGGAATGGCTTCCGGCTACCAATGTGGCCAGTTATCTAGAGCCCATGGTCCGTAAGCATCTTAGCAAAGAGACACGGAATACGCTAAGTGCCGAGTGCCCACGACCGGGTATACCAAATAAGGTCTGTGAGAGGCCTGTGGTGGACCCTAAGATGGTCCAGTTTTTATTTAAATCGGGTTTTAGTCCCCGTAGAGGTCTGGATTCGGCCCTACGAGCCTGTCAAGACAAATTGCTGGATATATTGGGGCCACTAGCAAAAATCTTCGATCTGGCAGAGTCTGCCAAGACAGAAGGATGACAGATAGACCCGGAGGAATTCCGAGGCTGGGTCCAAAGAGCCATTTGCATGGCAGGAAATGCAAACACATCGCTTGCCATTGAGCGGCGCAAGGCCATTTTGATTAAAATAGAGTCAAAACTAGCCAATATGGCCCTGACTGAATCGGGAAAGAAGGCCCAGGGGTTTCTCTTTGGAGACCCATTTATAAAAGACCTCGGGAAATTTGTAGGAACCTTCACCGCCCTAGATAAAGCGCAAGCGTCCATGCGCAGGGTCTTCCACGGTAGGGTTTCCTCCAGGGCAGGCAGTGCAAGGGGCCGTCTGTCCAGCCGGTCATCCTTTCAGACCCGGGGTTCGGGTCGAGGCTCCTCCTCCTACCGGACTTCAGGTCAGGATCCAAGGCACCAGCCATCCTTCTTCCCATCCCGTGGTGTTCCAGGAAGAGCGAGAGTCTACAGAGGAACCCCAAATCTCAGGCGTCCCTTTGGTGAGTCTTCAACCTCATCCCCTTTCCTCAGCCAGTTGTCTAGGGGGCAGACTCCAGCTTTTTTCTCATGTCAGGGCCACCATCACCACCCCCTGGGTTTTAGCCACGGTTCGGGGCATTCACATAGACCTCGTGGATGTTCCTTTAGTCGTTCCCCCTCTGCACCCCATGATCTGGTCCCAATCGGCGCGACCCCTCATAGACGCGGAATTGGAGGCTTTATACCAAAAGGGAGCCATGGAGCGGGCTCCTCATGCTCACGGAGGTGTAATCAGCAACATATTTCTAGTTGAAAAGAAAGGGGGTCAACAGCGACCTGTCATCAACCTCAAGGCTCTAAATGCTTTCATTAGGTACCGCCATTTCAAAATGGAGGGCATCCACCTTCTCAGGGACATGCTTCTGCCAGACGATTGGATGGTGAAGTTGGAACTCAAAGATGCGTACCTAACGGTCCCGATCGCATCCTCATCTAGGGATCTGCTCCAGTTTCACTGGAAGAGGAGCATTTGGCGCTTCACGTGCCTTCAATTCGGCCTGTCCTCCGCCCCCTGGTGCTTTACCAAGCTCATGCGCCCAGTGGTGGCGTGGCTCTGCAGCCGAGGGGTGAGACTCATAATTTACCTGGACGGCATTCTGATCATGACCAGGGATTGTTCCACCCTCCTGGTCCATCTGCATATGTCTATGACCCTCCTGTCCGACTTAGGTTTCATCATCAACCACGAGAAGTCATGCCTAACCCTGTCCAGAACCATGGAATTTCTAGGCTTCATGGTAGATTCATCATCAATGACGCTCAGTCTCCCTTCAGCGAAGGTACGGGCGATTCGCAAGGAGTTGCGCCACACTCTGGCACTGCCCCAAGTATCTCTCCGTCATCTAGCTCGAGTGATAGGTCTTTTATCTTCATCTATTCAGGCGATCTTCCCGGCACCTCTGCATTATCGCGCCCTCCAGCGTCTCAAGATCGCCCACCTGCAGGCGGAAGCGTCGTATGCGGATCTGATCTCGCTGGATCCGGAGACCTGAGACGAGCTAACATGGTGGATCGGCAACCTCTCCGCATGGAACGGCAGGGCGTTCGTCGGTCCCCAACCGGATTTGATTGTGGAGTCGGATTCCAGTCTTCATGGCTGGGGGACCCACTGCGAGGGAGTATCAACTGGAGGCCCATGGTCGACGGACGAGTCGCACCTACGCATCAATGCCCTGGAGCTCCTGGCAGGTTCCTTCGCGATTCGCAGAGCATGCATCCGTCTCCGAATGGACAATGTCTCGGCGGCCCACTACATCAATTTCATGGGGGGCACCCACTCCACCATGCTGACCCACTTGGCGAAAGAGTTCTGGGATTATTGTCTGGCCGACAACGTCTCTGTGGTGGCGGAGTACCTTCCGGGACTCCACAACACCCTCGCTGACTGGAGCTCACGGTACATTTCCGATGCTAGCGATTGGAGGTTAGACGTGACGGTGTTCTCCACCATCTCATCACATTGGGGGCCGTTCTCCATCGACCTTTTTGCATCCAACTGGAACGCTCAGCTTCCCAGATATTTCAGTTGGAGGCCGGGCCCAGCCACGGAGGCGGTGGACGCTTTTCTTCAGCAGTGGTTTGGTGCCCTGATGTATGCCTTCCTGCCGTTCTTTCTGATTCCTCGAGTCCTGGCCAACGTCCGTCACCAAGCATCAGAGCTCACCCTAATATTACCCTTTTGGGTAGGCTGAGTCCATTAACCACTAAGAAGAGGTTGTTTTCCATCCTACTCACAAAGCTCGTTGCAGTTCTTGTTGTCAGTCGGCCAGTTGTTTATCTTGCCGGATCAGTTGGGTTTTCCAAGTTGGTTCGTCATCCATTGAAGTTGGTTCCTCCTCCAGTTGACAGCTGTTCCGGTTCCGTTGATGAGGGTGTCAAGTCGACAAAGAAAGAGGAAGATCTGGTTGGGGGAGGTCCCTTTATACTAGGACTATGGGGAGGGGCTACTACCTCATTTTGGTAGTTATGTTCCTTTTTTCTTTGCTGCTGTGTGGTACAGTAAAGGAAGGGTTAAAGCAATACTCGCCTCCGTGTCTTTCATAAAATCATGACTTTACGTCATAAACTAGGAAAATCATGCAATTGTCTGCCCCACGGGTTGTATCTTAGAGATTGGGGGCATATCGCTAGGATATGCCCCCAATGTGTCATAGGAGCAGGTCCCAGAAATGAAACCCGCAACTATCCTTAGAACTGAACCCACAAAATAAAGGAGGGTGCACCGCACAAGCACAGCCACCCTCCATTAATTTATATGGGAGTACCTAAAATAACTGAGCGCTGGCTCGGCTATTTCTATAAGCCTCATAGAAATGAATGGTGTTATGACAGCGTTTGGGCAGTATATTGCCCATTCATTTCAATGGGACTTCTGAAAATAGAGAATCAAGGACAGGTATGCATGCGCGGTGTACCCTCTGTCACTTTGCAGGCTCTATTGGACCCGCACCTATCAAAGATTGGGGTTGTATCCTAGCGATATGCTCCCAATGTCCAAAACGAGTTAACCCTTTTAAGTGTATGGGACTGATGGGGATAGTCCAGTCCAGTGGTGGATAGGTGAGAAGTGTTGATTCTAAGAAAACCCCTTTAACTGTATGTTAGAGGTCCCATGGCGCTTGGAAGTCACCTGACAGATGCCATATTTAATTGTGTTCATCTCTTCCATTTTTGAGCTTCACTGGACTGATACATGTGCTGTACCATTAGACTGCGCAGAGACAGGAGTCTACAGAACCGCAGTGGTATAATAGAGGCATGTGTGCAGTATTATAAACTCAGATTCAGAGGCGGCTCTAGACTTTGTGAGGCCTTAGGCGAAACTCGAACATGAGGCCCCCACGAACACAAGATATGCAAGCGCTAATAAAGATTAACTACAAACAAAAGCACTTGGTATAGTATCCTTAGTCTGTCTATTAGGCTACTTTCACACTAGCGTTCGGGGTTCCGCTTGTGAGTTCCGTTTGAAGGGGCATCAGTCTGGCAGCGTTCAGCCTCCGCTCCGCTCAGTGAGCGGACACCTGAACGCTGCTTGCAGCGTTCGGGTGTCCGCCTGGCCGTGCGGAGGCGAGCGGATCCGTTTAGACTTATAATGGAAGTCAATGGGGACGGATCCGCTTGAAGATGACACAATATGGCTCAATCTTCAAACGGATCCGTCCCCCATTGACTTTCAATGTAAAGTCTGAACGGATCCGCTCAGGCTACTTTCACACTAGCCAGAGGCGTACATAGAAATCACTGGGCCCCATAGCAAAAATCTGAATTGGGCCCCTTAACCCCGCCCACTACCCACCATGGCCCCTCCCACTTCCTGACCTGGCTCCTCCCGTGCCACACCCCCATTAAATAAATTTATACATGACCTACAGAAACTGTTAGGGTCCATTCACACGTCCGCAAAATGGATCCGCATCCGTTCCGCAATTTTGCGGAACGGGTGCAGACCTATTCATTTTCAATGGGGCCGGAATGTGCTGTCCGCATCCACATTTGCGGATCCGCACTTCCGCATCCGTGCTTCCGTTTCCGCAAAAAAATAGAACATGTCCTATTCTTGTCCGCAATTGCGGACAAGAACAGGCATATTCTATTAGTGCCGGCAATGTACGGTCCGCAAAATGCGGAACGCACATTGTCGTTTTCCGTGTTTTGCAGATCCGTGGCTCCGTGTATCCGCAAAACACATTGCGGACGTGTGAATGGAGCCTAGGGGTTTCCTGGGGGTGACCTGTCACATGGGATATCTGCTGCAGCCTGCAGGTCTCCTTATTTGGGGTGCCCTGTTAAAGGGAATCTGTCACTAGCAATTTACCCAAAATTTTTTTTCATGAATCCATGTTTAACAGAGTACCTTTTTTCCATCTGTCTTGTTCTTTTGATTGTGAGTCTTGTCATTTCTTCAAAAAATCGATTTTTATGATATGTAAATGACGCTGTAAGGAGCCCAGAGGGGCGTTATTCTTTCTCCACGGTGCCCAGGAACGCCCCTCTGAAGTGCCGTGCCCGGCTAAATTTGAAAACTAATAACGCCTCCAAGACAAGTTCATCTAAATCGCCTCCCAGAGGCGCGGCTAAGTGCTCAACACCCCCCCTCCTCAGCGCCGCGCTCTGCTGCAAACACCCCGATCCTCCTTTCGCCGGCATCCCAAATCCCGTGCAAAACGTCTTGGAGGCGTTATTAGTTTTCAAATTTAGCCGGGCACGGCACTTCAGAGGGGCGTTCCTGGGCACCGTGGAGAAAGAAGAACGCCCCTCTGGGCTCCTTACAGCATCATTTACATATCATAAGAATCGATTTTTTGAAGAAATGACAAGACTCACAATCAAAAGAACAAGACAGATGGAAAAAAGGTACTCTGTTAAACATGGATTCATGAAAAAAAAAAAAAGGGTAAATTGCTAGTGACAGATTCCCTTTAATCGGGACATCTGCTAGATTTTTGGGACCTGTCACATGGGACATCAGCCATGATGGTTGGGGGCCGGGGCACTATTTCTGGGGTTCCATGAGTCAGTAGTGGTAAATATCTCTGTGTACATTGTGCTCAAGTTCAGGCCAGCCAGGGACACAACCGGTGCACTGCTCAGTGCTCACTCACAGTACTACTCACTGCTTCAGAGTTCAGAATCTTCCTCCGGACTCCCTCTCTCTCCTCAGCTCAGGGCAGGCACTGACTCGTCTCTGGTGAAGGGCCGGCCCGACGGCGAAGTTCGAGCCGATTCTCCCGCCCGTCCCCTTGCGCCACTGGCCAATCAGCAGCTGCCTCAACAGAGTTGCCTTGTGCTGATTGGCCAGCGGCACGAGCGCCACATGCAGGCTGGTGTTTGATCCTGATTCCGGCAGACGGTCAGGAGGAGGTCAGGAGGAGGTCAGGTGGGGGGGGGGTCCGGCGAGGCGATTGCGGAAGATGAGTTGATGTTGGGGCTGGGCCCTGGGGAGAAAAGCAATTAGCCGGCTGCAGCAGGTCATGCGTGGGCGGGGCCAAATAGTGTGGGCGGGGCCTTCTCTGCGCTACGGGCCCCCCAGTGCCGCGGGCCCCATAGCAGTGGCGTGGTCTGCCTCTATGGGCGGTACGCCACTGACACTAGCGTTCAGAGCGGATCCGTCTGATGTTTCATCAGACGGATCCGCTCCTATAATGCAGACGTTTGGATCCGTTCAGAACGGATCCGTCTGCATTATAACTTAGAAAAATTTCTAAGTCTGAAAGTAGTCTGAGCGGATCCGTCCAGACTTTACATTGAAAGTCAATGGGGGACGGATCCGTTTGAAGATTGAGCCATACTGTGTCATCTTCAAGCGGATCCGTCCCCATTGACTTCCATTGTAAGTCTGGACGGATCCGCTCGCCTCCGCACGGCCAGGCGGACACCCGAACGCTGCTTGCAGCGTTCAGGTGTCCGCTCACTGAGCGGAGCGGAGGCTGAACGCTGCCAGACTGATGCATTCTCAGCGGAACCGCCTCCACTCAGAATGCATTAGGGCCGGACAGCTGCGTTCGGGGCCGCTTGTGAGCCCCTTCAAACGGAGCTCACGAGCGGACACCTGAACGCAGGTGTGAAAGTAGCCTTACACATCCTACCCCCCCCAAATTGCACGGGTAATTGTGCTGCCAGGCAAGCCTCATGGAGGGGGACTGAGAAATGTGCAATTGGGGGGGGGGAGGGTAAGATGTGCTGCCAGGCAAGCCTCATGGAGGGGGTTTAGGGGACTGAGAAAGGCCCCCCCATTGCACATTTCTCAGTCCCCTAGACCCCCTCCATCATGAGGCTTGCCTTGCAGCAACATCTTACCCCCCCCCCCCCCCCCCCATGCACATTTCTCAGTCCCCAACTTATTCTCTCTCTTAATATCAGATCAGGCGACAGCCAGGGAGGGGTGACTCGGAGGAGGGGTACAGCGGCCAGCAGGACAGGGAGTGGGACACACACCTGACCACCTTGGTCCTTGGAGGATTCTAATTCTTCCACAATCCACAGTGACAGACAGTACAGTGAGTCCACCACCACTGACACTGTCTTCAGGGCGGCGCTGGCGGCAGCCAGAACAGTTGGGTCGGCGTCGGGTCACCGGACAACAGACACAGGCACACAGCCGGTGGCGGTGAGGTGAGATGGCGCTTCTTCTCTCCCTGCCTGCGCAGCGCTCTGACGGAAGGGGGCGTGTCTGCTGTTGCATAGAGACGTGCCTGTGCGGCGGCACGCTCTGATCCGGCCAGCAGCCTCTGCTCTCTTAAAGCTCGTCTTAACTTAGTTACTACTAGTGTGTGTGTGTGTCTTAGGTGACGGGTCCGTCCGGTCCGGAGGAGCAGACAATTAAATTGCGGCGGTGTCAGGTGCTGGTGGGAGCCAGAGCGAGGCCCCCACCAGCGCGAGGCCTTAGGCGGCTGCCTAAGTGGCCTAATGGAAGAGCCGCCTCTGCTCAGATTTATTACAATACAGTATGGTTTTATATTTTATAATTAAATACATTCTAGAACAGCCCATTAAAATGTTATACAAAAAGTTTAATATTTGCTTCACCCCTGATAGTTGAAAGGGGTTTTCACTACTGGACAGGGGCATTCAGAACACTTAATATGGACCCCACCCAAATTCCAAGATCTCGTGCATCAAACACTCCAAAGAAATATAAAATACAAAGCTCAACAATTTTTATTAAAAGATTGTAATAAACGACTTTACTTTATAAATATGGGGGTCATTTATCAAACTGGTGTAAAGTAGAACCGGCTTAGTTGCCCATAGCAACCAATCTCATTCCTCCTTTCATTTTCCAAAGGAACTGTCCAAAATAAAAGGTGGACTCTGTGGGCAACTAAGTCAGTTCTACTTTACACCAGTTTGATAAATGACCCCCATGGTGCCTATTCTGAACACCATATTTCTCAATATATTTACACCAAACTGACCTCAATACATTGATAAATCTCCTACTTCTCTTTACACAGTGTATTATGAAAGTGGCTGCCTGAAGCCACCACTAGGGGGGGCTCAGTACATAAGACTTTATATGCACTCTGAGCTCCCCCTATTGGTGGCTGTTGGAAAATACACTGAATCTATGTCAGAAATGGGACAAGCGGTTCTCATAGCCGTGGTCTGCTTCTCTGGTAGTCATATCACTGCCACTGGACTTCTCTTCTTAGTGATCACTGTCAAATATATAACCCTAATAACACCAATTTAATGTTATTACTGTGAAATCTGCCCCTTACTAAACAGAAGCTCACATGGTGAATAACTGATCATTGTAGGTATATCTTTTCTAACCCCAGATGTTATTGGCAGGGAAACCTTGTCTGGCCATACATTTCCCTCACATCATTATATGCCGGTGATTCCGATGAATGGCCAACCATGTAATATATGGACAGAGCGGCCTCAGTTCTGGAGCACAGAAGGGAGCACCAAGCACCCCCTCTATGATGTCCATATGTCCTTTAAAGGGATTGTCCTCTTCATCTAAACCCACCCTAGTAAAAGGCTTCATGTCAGTGAATGGCAGACCATGTAATGCATTGTTATACTTACCTCTCTGCCTCATAAAGATGGATGAGCTCTCTCTTCCTCTTCCTGATGTTACTTCCTCCTCCTTCTGGGAATCTTACATTAGAGAAAGAAATATTAATATGTGAGGATATGGTACCTTCAGAAGAAGATATTTATCATGCTAAATCCACCGCTAACTGACTCTGAACACCTTAAAGGGAACCTGTCACCTCCAACAAACATCCCGGCCGGCAGCAGTACCTTCGAGTGGCCAGCAGCATGCTTGTAATGATCATTTTCTTCCTGCAGGCAGATGAAGCAAAAGCTGTAAAAACGTTCTTTAATCCCCTGCCGGCGCACTTCTCTAGTCAGGCTTGAAGTCACGGAGGCAGCGGCCTACTTGCTTCAGGTCACGGTAACCACGCCCCCTTCCCTGCCCCTTCGCTGTGACTGACAGCTGGCAGTTCGGCAAAGCCAGCCAAACTGTCGTGCATAAGCGCTGTCAGTCACAGCGAAGGGGCAGGGAAGGGGGCGTGGTTACCGTGACCTGAAGCAAGTAGGCCGCTGCCTCCGTGACTTCAAGCCTGACTAGAGAAGTGCGCCGGCAGGGGATTAAAGAACGTTTTTACAGCTTTTGCTTCATCTGCCTGCAGGAAGAAAATGATCATTACAAGCATGCTGCTGGCCACTCTGAGGTACTGCTGCCGGCTTAGGATGTTTGTTGGAGGGGACAGGTTCCCTTTAATACCTTAAACTATACATAATATATTCTACTAAATTGTGGACTTTATGTGACAAAAATGCCGGTAAATGCCGTTCTCCTAATAAGTCTTCTATGGCGCCCATCAGTGTAAATAGGGGATATGTATAGGGATTATTCAGCTAGGACACACACTTTCTAGGTTTCTCGTCCAGTATAAGTGAATTGCAGGTGTCTATGTGATAAGATGTACCCGTCAGGTATGGGCCCTGGCATTATATGTACAGTACGTGTCCTGCCCCTCCCTGAATAGTAAGAAGCATGGCTTACCTGGAGCTCATGTTGAGTCTAAACCGAAGAGAAGAAATAGAGAAAATGTTAATAAAAATCCATCATTTAAATATCATACAGACATAATTACCCAGGTTTTCCCATATTGTGGCTATTTTGGTGAAACCAGGGATCAATTTCAGCTTCCCACTAATACAGAGTGAGCAGCTGTCACTGGTGGGGGTGACACAAGTCAGTAATTCCTCTCTTGACTCACAGTTAGAGATGAATCTCCCAACGCGCTGATATAGATCCGGATCGCAGTCGAAAACAAAATCCAGAAATCTCTTCAAAAGCGAAGAAATGAGCCGGTCCTTTCTCTGTAAAGAGCAATCGCAGACTGGCACCAACTGACTTTTTTTTTTTCTATTTCAAATCAAATCCTGCGTTTCTATTGGTCGATGCTTGTTGTTGTTGTTGTTGTTTATGGCACTTGCCATGACGATTCATACAGCATCAAATTTAACCCCTTAATAACACAAGTATATAGCGCTTAATGACCACAGCCATTTACATAGTTCTGCAATGCCACATATAATGCCATAAATCTTCATATTTTTTGTATCCATGTGAATTTCACCCTGTTTGTTGGGCATAAATATGGCAGTATTTAGAGTTCGTGCATTTTTTATACTTATGGAAAAATGTAATTTTCTGAATTGAATCTAAAATAAAATTGAAATAAAGGTATAACTTTATGAAGAAAAGATAAAAAATATTTTTTCAAAGTAAACCAACCAGTAGTTGGTATAGTGTTTGACAAAAGTGTCTATCCTGCACCAGATTAAGGTCGCATTTACACACCCATGTGACGGCTGTTTCCGTTTTGCAGACCGCAAACCACGGATCTGCAAAACATCTGCATCGGCCATATGCACCCCATATCGCAGTGCGGACCCATTGACTTCAAGGCGTCCACAATCTGTGGCCAAAGATAGGAAATATCAAATCTTTTGTGGCGCGGAGGTGTAGTACCCAAGACCTGGGGTGGTTCTACAATGTTGTATATAGTTGTGTATTATTTGATATTGTAATTTTATGTATTTTGTATTGTATTATATAGCCGTTGTTACCAGTAGGGAATGGATGGCAAAGGTTAACAAGGAACAGGGCTAACCACCCTAATCCTCTCCTCTTGCATCCTGCCAGGAGGGGGAGTTCATGTGTAGCTAAGGAGGAGTGAGGAAGAACAAGTGAGAGCTCCTGCTCCTGTTATATTTTCTCAAGAATGATCACTTCTGCCTCAAGTGAAGATTCGAGAAGTTTGATAGCAGCATGAACTGCTGTAACCAGCGTCTCCAGACACTGCTACAAGTTGAGGGGCTACAGCAAAGACAACCATCATCCAGAACGTTACTAGGCCATTATGACCTGAGTGCAAAATTGCCGCCATTGAAGCTGCCTCTATAATCCTTACTGGTGCCAGAGAAGTTTTGCACTTCGAACCTGATGCTATTGATTGTATTTGAAGTTCTATGTTGCACTTAGTAAATAGACTTTGTTGCTTTAATTCTGGCCTCATTCTCCAATATTATATTTCCACTGCACCCGTCCCCACGGAGCAACGGCCTGAGGGAGTACACCATGACACAACACTTCTTCAGGGCTACTACCACACTTCCACATCCACTACCATATCCATCCTCTGCATCGGTTCCTCTGGGGCTCGCTGTAGAGGAACGGAGTCAGAAGTACGTGTAAACGGAAGCTATTCTGTGTACTTTTTGGTCTGAGTACATGTGGCAAAAGATAGGACATGTCCTATATTTGGCCATATCTTGAAGTGAATGGGTCCACTGCTCGATGTGTGATTCACACAGCCATTGCCCATGTTTTGCAGTAAACAAAACAGACACGGCCGTCACATGGTCGAGTAAATGCAGCCTAACTATGCAGCATGAGGCTCTATGATAAATCGGGTGTATGTCTAGACAGGCTGTCAATGTTTATGCTGCCTACAGGCTCTGTAAATCTTTGTAAATCTGCCTAATTTTCTATATGTGATCTATGGGTGCTATATGTGTACTGTATGTGGGTGCTGTATGAGCGTCATTTGTGTGATATATTGATGCTGTATATGTACTGTATATATATTGTATGTTTGCGTAAAAGTTTTCCGGTATTGAGTTCCGTCCTAGGGGCTCAATACCGGAAAAAAAACACTTCAGTTTTGTCCTAATGCATTCTGAATGGAAAGCATTCTGTTCAGTATGCATCAGGATGTCTTCAGTTCAGTCACTTTTACGGTATGTGGCCAGAGAAAATACCGCAGCATGCGGATCCGGCATTATATTAAAATGTATTAATGCCAGATCCGGTAGTAAGTGTTCCGGAAAAACGGATCTGGTCTTCCGGTCTGCACATGCGCAGATCCTTAAAAATGTGAAAAAAATAAATACCCTATCCGTTTTTCCAGATGACACCGGAGAGTCGGATCCGGTATTTAAATACATTTGTCAAACGGATCCGCATCCGGAAACAAATGGTATCCGTTTGCACACGGATTTCCGGATCCGGCAGGCAGTTCCGGCAAAGGAACTGCCTGCTGGATTCCACTAACACTAGTGTGAAAGCACCCTTATGTATGTACAGGAGGATTCTCCAGTGAAATTCAGCTTTTACATAATAATGGGCCCCAGAAGTCCATCAGAAGACAACTCTATTTGATGTTGATCTGGCCTCATCCACTCTCCATCATGGACATTTCTTGATGTTAGACCGTAATGTCCTCTGGTGTGCAAAGTTATCTGCAAAGTTATCTGCAGTGCTGACATGTCTCAACATGGCAGGAATCATGGTCAGTTATGCCTGGGGCCATAATGGAGGAGCAGAAACACAAAAAGGATAAGCTAGGGCTGCACATGGTTTAAGAATTTAAAAAAATAATTGAGCCCCGACCTTGTGATGAAGTGAAATAGCAGATTTACTTTGTGTCTGATCAACATTTACCAATCTTTAAAATTTGTCTTGGTCCCAGCAGGCTTTGGCCTTAAAACTCTGGCAGGCAAACTCAACTTTGCTACATCTTTTGCTCTCTGGCTCTGCTGTGCTGACAGGCTTTCTGTATAACTTAGCTTCTTCTTTATGCTGCAACTTCTCTCATTGTAGTCTGTCTCTTAATTATGCCAGGGAACTCTCCTCCTGACTCCTGAGGCTTTAAGCTGTGCCCTCCACATCCAGCAGAACTGAAGGTGCTCTGGCTGGCTTGGCTTGGCCTGGGCACATCCAGAAGAGACGTGCCCAGCATACCCTCCTTCCCCTATCAGGGGATAAGCTAGATGTCACAACCATGATTGTGGTCGCGACTCCTTGGTTCGCATGCTGTTGTCAGCAGTTTGTTTTATGTTGTCAACCACAGGTGTGGGCTCTGTATCTTGCCTCACGTGTGGTTGCCGTTGGCAACATTAAGTTGTTGGCAGTGGAGCGACCTAGGCGCTCGCTGTCATGGCATGCGGTTGCCTCTGGTAATGTGTGGTTTTAGTGTTCACTTTCTATGTCTGGTGTGCACGAGGTTTATGTAGTTGTGCACTGTGACACTTCTCTTCACTTGTGGCTGCCCGTGGCAACGTGTGGTATTGTGTACATGTTGTGGCAGTGTCTCGGCCTTCGGGCTGACTGCCAGGACATGGTTGCCACGCATGTCGTTGCCTGCGGTAACAGCTGCAGTGTAATTGTTTATTGTACACTTCCCCTTTAAGTGACACTTACCTTGTTTGGTGATGGAAGGGTTAACCCCTTTCCTAGTGTGTGTGTGTGTGTGGCCGCTTGGGTTATTTAGCTTCCTGCTGGAAGGCAGTTGCTGAGGGGTACTTCAGCCATGCGTTTTGCTGGAGTCATCCTCCTGGTTCATATACCATCTTTCCAGTAAGGGCCACCCTTGCGGTCATAAAAAGAATGTCTGATGTTAAGTTGATGTTTTTATGCTCTTGATATTTATTGCAGCTATGGATGTCTTGGTTACCTGTGTGTTTTGATGTGTGTGCTGTCTCTCTTGTGTTTGTGTGGACAGTGTATTTGAGCATGGGTTCTAGTCAGCAAGGCTGTGGCAGGTTAGTGTGGAACTGCTTGGTTCACCTGTCATATCCATATGTCTGTTTATGTTCCCCATCTCCTTGCAGCTTGGCCAGTGAGACTCCTGTTCGTCCGTGCCTAGGAGGAACAGGTCGTCTTACCCTGCTCCTAGTTCAGGGCCACCCTGAGGGCAAGTAGGGACCCGAAGGTTCCGGAGTATGAGCCCTCCTACCATCAGGGTCAGCTCATACAGCTAGGAGTCAGGGTCAGTATTAGGGACGCGATAGGAGGTGACCTGCTCCCTGATCCTGTGGTCCTGGCCGAGCAGCGACCAAACATTTTCTGGCATCGCACGACTGAGGGTTTTCCCCATCCTCAGCCGTGACAGTATGACTGCAAAGGCTCCTTACTTGGATCCACCTTCGGAAGAGGGTGCAGCATGCATCGCCATATGTTGTGGGGTGCATGCGCGTTCTCCGGAGGGAGAGCGTTTTGGGGATCACCGTTTACGGCGTGGTTGGTGGCTTATTCCCCGCCACCTTACCGTCCGTGTTGGTGATACCTCGTCCCAGTGGCGTACCTATCATATAGGCAGACCACGCAGCTGCTATGGGGCCCATGGCATGGGGGGGCCCGGAGCGCATGGAAGGCCCCGCCCCCTACATCTGCAGACAGTTTATCGGGCATTGAGGAAGCACGCCCACTTGTCCTCCGTTCAGTCCTGGCCGGGCCCTGCTTGCTTTTTCTATGCTCAGGTCCCCCTCCGAACCTCTCCCCCCATTCTGTACACAATAGAGCACACTCTGCTGATGTCCCGACTCCCGACCCTCCGTGTCAGGCTCAAGCAGACAGAACTTTACCGGTCACGCCCACATACATGAAGCCACGCCCTGTCTTGTGAAGCCACGCCCCCAACGCCAGTTGCGCCCACAGAACCTCTCTTGTATGCCCCTCTACTACTCTCCCCATAGAATAGCTGCAAGCCTGCAAACATCTGTGGCCTCCCAGCCACTATCATCTCCTATGTTCCCTGAAGTCCCCAGAGACTCCTTGCCACCTTCTGTGACCCAAAGAACATGTACCAGTTTCTGTGCCCCCTTCTCATAACAGAGCCCCTGCCACTTTTTGTATTCCTTGTCACCACCACCCACTCACAAAGCCCATGGAACCCTCTGTCCTTCTCCAATCTGTGTCTGTCCATCCATCAGTAACTGAGCCCCTATCACCTATTGGACTTGATGTGCTCAATCCCTTAGCACAAAGCCCTTGTCAACTTCTGCCCCCTGATCTAACAGAGTCCATGCCACCTGCTTCTTTCCCCTTTCATATAAAAGAGCCCATGCCAGCTGCTGCTCCCCTCCCTCTAATAACAGATCTCCATCACCTTTTGTCTTTTATGTTCACTCTGTTCTGTCAGAATACTATACCTTATCAGAATGCTGGTGGCCGCACCAGAAGTGACGAGAATCAGCTGGAGGAGGGGGTGTGCAAGCGCAGATCCACGGGTAAGTCAAAATTATAGCAGCGCCGCGGGAGAAGCGCCCACTTAATGTGCATGCGCAAAACCGGCCGGGACACACTGCGCCAGCGCCTGGAGCCGCGCTGGGTAGGAGATGGTGTGCACGTGCGGCTATATACTCCGGTCCAAATCTACCTACCCCTGAGCGCGTGGTGTAATCCTGATGTGTGTGGCAGACGGGAGTATATAGCCACATGTGCACACTCTCTCCTACCCAGCCGTGGCTCCGAGCACAGGCGCAGTGTGTCCTGGCCGGTTTCGCGCATGCGCATTAAGTGGTACCTGATAAGGTATAGTATTCTGACAGAACACACTCCCCTCATAGAGCCTCTAGCAGCTTCTAATCTCCCACCCACTGCAGTGTCCCTGACATCTGCCACCTCTAACAGTGCATAGTGGCACTGACTCTGTGGCAATTGTGCTGTTCCTTTCATATTGAATTTCTGCACTGTATTATTTCTTGTTTTACCTATGTTGTTTAAGTCTATTGTTCTCTGCTGCCATCTGCTGGCGGGAATTCGTATGCTGCACGCCTCGTTCGTTGTCTATAAAGTTTTATCTCTGGGCGTGGTTTTAGCAGCCTTGGCCTGGTCACTTCCTGTAGCCTTTTTCAGTGCTGCATCCTTTGTGACTGGAGACACACACCTTGGCTTGTGAAGGCATCAGTTTTTGACCAGCAGTTGCCTCAGCAGTTAGCCTCAGGAAAGACATCCACATGACAGCATCTACTGTATTCCATCACTGTATGTCACTGCTCTGGATCAAATAAACCCACGTTTGATTGCATCCTCATGTCTACGTCTGGATACATCTAACCTGAGCATCTGCCGGTCCGGTCTGCTCCACTGCTTGGATACGAAGGTAGGACAGTCACAAAGTCATTATCAGTTACACCTTCATTCGCCTTCATGTGGGGACAGAACAGTCAAAAACTGCCTTAAAGCCTTGTACCCCAGTCAATATCCGTCTGAATGTCCAATGCCGGCTACAGATCCCCTCAGAGCCCAGCGCCACACTCAGGAACCTCCCCTTCAACAGGCCCACTCCCAGCAAATCTGCCCAGCAACAGTGCACGTCCCATAAGCCTAAGGGGAAGCACGGCGTGTCTGCAGTAGATATACTCTCGCCTGGAAGTCCTCCACTACTCGCCAAGCCACTTTCTACATCCTATATTAACCCTTGCTCGCATGATATAAGAACTGTTCACCCACGCGGGGCCTCCCTTATACCAAAACCCCGCAATTCACTAAAAGGACTTTGGGAAACTCATCGGGGTGCCTCATCTGAGCCGCACTGCAATTTTCAGCCCCCAATTCAAAAGTTCGATTTCTTAAAGAGACAGCGCACCTTAAATCAAAATGTCCGAAAAGGACCTTGTACAGTTCCCCAGCGATGAAACAAAGCAAATGCAACCTGATACTGATCATTATGAAGAGCTGGAGGTAGAAACCACACTTCCAGCAGACCAAGTCACGCGACCAAGGCGCTCTCTCAAACCAACTATAAAGGTCACGGAAAACTATCACACCAGGAAAGATGAGCTATGTGACAACCTGGAAGAGCTATGGGAACAAGTTTCCTCCCTCATATCAGGACTTAAGTCCTCCTCAGGCGATGCCACCAGCTTACAAGTTGCCGTCGGGCGGCTGAACGCAGCCCATGAAAGATACAAGAGACTGTCCACAAGGTATATAACCTTTCTAAAAGACTCTAATATTGAAGAAGCCCCGTCAGAATTGTGCAAGGCAGAATCAATAGACAGACAAAGAGACGCCATGGTGCTGGATGCTAAAGATAAAGTGGAACTCCGTATCTCTCATTTGCAAGAAACTAGATCACACAGATCGCATTCATCCAAACATTCCTCGCGGTCCTACAGATCATCATGCTCTAGAAGCTCCACCCTGAGCGAAAGATTACTAGAGGCCCGCATAAATGCAGAGCAATCCAAAGTGAGGCGTTCCTTCACCGAAAAAGAAGTCCTTGCGAGGGCAGAGGCACAGACGGCGGCCAAGAGGGCTGAAGCGGAGGCAGAAGCCAAGAGGGCAGAAGCGGAGGCGGCGGCCAAGAGGGCTGAAGCAGAGGCGGCGGCCAAGAGGGCTGAAGCAGAGGCGGCGGCCAAGAGGGCAGAAGTGGAGGCGGAAGCCAAGAGGGCAGAAGTGGAGGCAGAAGCCAAGAGGGCAGAAGCACAGACGGCGGCCAAGAGGGCTGAAGCAGAGGCGGCGGCCAAGAGGGCTGAAGCGGAGGCAGAAGCCAAGAGGGCAGAAGCGGAGGCAGAAGCCAAGAGGGCAGAAGCAGAGGCTCGAATAAAGATCCTTGAATCAGAGAGGGAAGAGGAAATTGCATTAGCAAAAGTAAGACTAGTTGAGCAAGCATTGAGCCAAGGCCTTGATTCAGTCTGCTTACCACCAGAGGAGATAGACGATCCAGCTGATCGCACCAGCGACTACATACTGAAACAGTTATCTGCACCACCCCCAGTGTGCAGTACTGTCCAAGCCAACAACACTAAAACCTCCAAGTCAGCTCTACCTGCAGTGGCAGCGATACCCACAGCACCCGAGCAATCCAATAACAGTTGCCCAGACGCGCCCTCTCAAGGGCAGTTATTACAGCAAGATGGCTACCAGGTGTTTCCTGGCCTACCTCCACAGCTCAAGCAGCAGTCATCAGAATCTACAGAGGCTAGACCACAGCTCAACCCTGCAGCAACATCATTCTACCCGGAAGCATCTCACCCTTTCACGCCACGCAACCTATACGCCCCAGGGGCATCACAAGTTGTCATGGCAACAAGCAGTGAGAAATCAGATATGTCTGAGTTTGCCAGGTTTATGGTGAGCAGAGAGCTAATTAACACCAGTCTCTCAAAATTTGATGACCGTGCGGAGAGCTACAGAGCCTGGAAGGCAACCTTCAAAGCTGCCATCGCCAACCTCAACCTAACCGCAGAGCAGGAGCTCGACCTCTTGATCAAATGGCTGGGTCCAGGCTCCACAAATCGCATCAAGAGCCTTAGAACTGTCTATGTGGGACAAGCAGAAGCAGGTCTCGCTGCAGCCTGGCAGAGACTCGAACGCACCTTTGGCAGTGCAGAAGCAATAGAGAAGGCACTATTCAGGAGACTGCAGAACGTCCCCAAGATCAGTCTCAAGGATGTCCACAAGCTTCAGGATTTAAGTGATTTGCTCATGGAACTGGAGCTCGCCAAAAGAGACCCTCGTCTGTCCGGGCTGTGCTACCTGGATACAGCCCATGGGGTGAACCCAATTGTCGTGAAGCTACCATACAGCCTGCAAGAGAAATGGGCGGCATCAGTCTCAAGGTACAAAAGAGTACATGACGTCACTTTTCCCCCATTTATTCATTTCTGCAGATACATCGATGAACAGTCCCAGATGAGGAATGACCCCAGCCTCAACTTCCTGGAGTTCAATACTACAGCCTCAGCGACACCATCATCAAGGTATGAAAGTATTGTACATAAACACAGAGACTTTAAGAGCAGCATGAATGTTAGAAAGACTAACCTACCATCATCCGCAGTACCCACTGGTAGACAGTACACTACCTCATCAGGAGACAAGGCCTTCAATCGTGAATGTCACTGAACAAATGCAGAGGATTTAGATCCAAAACCATACAGGAGCGCAAGAAAGTCCTCACCGAGCTTGGGGTATGCTTCAGGTGCTGCGCCTCATTGGAGCACATGGCTAAGGACTGTAAATCCATTATCAAATGTGAGGAGTGTCATAGTGAAAGACATGCCTCAGCTATGCACCCAACTCCACTCACAAGGGATTCACCTGCTGCTGTCACCACCAGTCCTGCTCAAAGTCATGGCGGGGAGCCCCAGAACCACGCTAACACAGCCACTGCTGTTTCCTGCTCATGCTTGGACGTATGTGGGGAGGGCCAGAGTGAGAAATGTTGTGCCCGCATATGCCTAATCAAGGTCTACCCGGAGGGGCTACCAGAAAAGGCAGTAAAAATGTATGCCATCATTGACGACCAAAGCAACCGCTCCCTAGCAGGACCTAAATTCTTTGAAGCCTTTGGTATAAAGGGACCGTCAGAACCCTACATCTTAAACACCTGCTCGGGCCGCATAGAGACTAGCGGCAGGAGGGCACAAGGATTCATCGCTTGTTCCGTCAGTGGAAATACGGAAATACCTCTACCGACTCTGATCGAATGCGATCAAATACCCAACCATAGGGATGAGATTCCTACCCCGGAAGCTGCATTTCACCATCCACACCTAAGGCACCTATCCAACGTTATCCCACCTATGGACAACAACGCTGAGATTCTACTCCTGCTAGGCAGAGACAATCTAAGGGTACACAAGGTGCGTCAACAGTGTAATGGTCCCGACTATGCACCATATGCCCAGAGACTGGACTTGGGATGGGTAGTCATAGGAAATGTATGCTTGGATCAACCAAAAATCCGCTCATTCAAAACGTACGTGCGTGGAGATGGACACACAACTTGCATTAAGCCTTGCCCTCATCACTATGAGGTGAAAGAGAAGCCTCCAGACCTCATACAACCACCTGACGACATTCCTCCCTTTGCTGACAACTTGGGAAGATTAGTCTTTCACACAAGCAAGGACGATGATAAAGTAGCTTTGTCAGTAGAGGACAGAGAATTTATCAAGATAATGGACAATGAGTTCCTTAAAGACGAAACCAATCACTGGGTTTCTCCATTTCCCTTCCGAGCTACCAGGGTGAGACTCCCGAACAATAGGGAACAAGCTCTGTCTAGATTTAACTCTCTTCAGCGTACCATGAACAGTAAGCCTGAGATGAGAGAACACATCGTTGCCTTTATCGACAAAATATTCCGCAACAACCATGCAGAACCAGCTCCATCCTTAGGGAAGAATGACGAGTGCTGGTACTTGCCTCCATTTGGAGTGTATCACCCACGGAAACCTAATCAAATTAGGGTTGTTTTCGACTCAAGTGCCAAACATCAAGGTGTATCGCTAAATGATGTCCTTCTCACAGGTCCTAATCTGACGAATAACCTAGTTGGAGTGCTGATGAGGTTCAGAAAAGAGCTTGTTGCCATTACCGCCGACATTGAACAGATGTTCCACTGTTTCGTAGTCAGAGAGGACCACCGGAATTTCCTCAGGTTTCTGTGGTACAAGAATAACGACACCAACGCAGAGATGGCAGAATATCGTATGAGGGTACACGTATTTGGAAACAGCCCTTCACCTGCCGTGGCAACTTACGGCCTTCGGCGAACTGCATTAGAGGGAGAATCCGAGTACGGTAAAGACGCCAGAGACTTTGTAGAAAAGGACTTCTACGTAGACGATGGACTCAAATCACTACCCACTGAAGAAGCGGCTATCGATCTGCTCAAAAGGACTCAAAGTATGTTGTACCAAGCTAAACTTAGACTACACAAAATTGCTTCAAACAGCCTTGCCGTTATGAGGGCCTTCGAATCAGGCGATCATGCACCAGGATTCAAGGACATTAACTTGGGACTGGACAGTCCACCTGTGCAGAGGAGCTTGGGCCTCAGATGGGATCTCTCGGCTGACTCTTTCGGTTTTCAGATAAGTTGTGCAGACAAGCCATTCACAAAACGAGGCGTCCTATCAGTGGTAAACAGCCTATTTGATCCGCTGGGATTTCTAGCGCCCATCACCATACAAGGTAAATCTCTACTGAGACAGTTTTCTGAAACAGTCAAGGATTGGGATACCCCACTTCCCTCCGAGAAAGAGCAAAAATGGGAAGCCTGGAAGCGATCTTTGTGTGCCTTGGATGAGATCCACATCCCGAGATGCTATATTAAAACTTCACTTTCCTCTAGCATAAAGAAAGAACTCCACGTGTTCTCGGACGCCTCCACGGAGGCCATCGCAGCGGTTGCCTATCTGAAAGTCACAGAACCCAACAACCAAAATCACGTTGGATTCATCTTTGGTAAGGCTAAGTTAGCCCCCAAGCCCGATCATACTATTCCCAGACTGGAACTCTGTGGGACTGTGTTGGCAGTGGAGATTGCGGATTTCATACAACAAGAACTGGGTGTCGACATAGCTGAAGTCCAGTATTACACCGACAGTAAGGTCGTTTTAGGTTACATCCACAATCGGACCAAGCGATTCTATGTGTACGTTAGTAACCGCATAGAGATAATCAGGAGGTCCTCCAAACCTGAGCAATGGCACTATGTACCATCCGAACTTAATCCAGCAGATCACGCCACTAGGCCTATGTCTATAGGTTCCTTTATTAACTCTACTTGGCTTACAGGTCCAGAGTTTCTACTTGGAGAGGCGGACGAATGTGTACAGGAAGTTTTCAGCATCCAGGATCCGGATAATGATCCAGAAATCCGCGCTGAAGTTAGTGCATTAGTCACTGGAACTAAGCAAACCGCCAGCTTCGGTTGTCAGCGCTTTGAACGTTTCTCCAGCTGGATGAGGCTCGTCAGAACTATTGCAAGGTTAGTGCACATTGCAAGATGTTATCATAATACTCACCAAGATAAAGATTGTCATGGTTGGCACGCCTGTCATAAACCCTTCTCTGCTGAGAACATCTCTCATAGTGAATACCTCATAATACATCACGTCCAGAAGGAGAATTTCAACGTAGAATGGAAGTGCTTGTACAACAAACAGCAGATTCCTTTAAAAAGTCCTCTTGCCAATTTAAATCCAGTTATCGACAGTTTTGGCTTGCTAAGAGTTGGTGGTCGTTTGAATCAAGCCCACCTGGGAATTGCAGAACAAAATCCTCTCATCATTCCCAGCAAACATCATATCACCGTCTTGCTAATCCGACACTACCACGAAAGGGCCGAACACCAAGGCAGGCAAATTACTGAGGGCAAATTACGGTCTGCTGGCCTTTGGATTATAGGTATGAAAAAACGTGTGGCCCAAGTACTGCATGAATGTGTGCACTGTCGTAAAGCAAGAGGAAAACAACTACACCAACAAATGGCCGACTTGCCTGCAGACAGACTATGTACAGAGCCGCCTTTCACCTATGTTGGCCTAGATGTCTTTGGGCCATGGATGGTATCCGCACGCAGGACCCGCGGCGGTCACGCAAACAGTAAGCGTTGGGCTGTACTATTTACTTGCATGAGTGTGCGAGCAGTTCACATAGAGGTGATAGAATCTATGGACACATCCAGCCTTATCAATGCCTTAAGACGGTTCTTCGCAATCAGAGGACCAGTAAAACAATTGAGGTCTGACCAGGGAAGCAACTTCATCGGAGCTTGTAGAGAACTTAACATCGACACCAAGTCCATTCAAGATCAGTTGGCTGAAAAAGGTTGCACCTGGATTTTCAATCCTCCTCATAGTTCCCACATGGGGGGCTCCTGGGAGAGAATGATCGGCATCTCACGCAACATCTTAAATTCTATGCTGATGGATGTAAACTCGTCAAGACTCACACATGAGACTCTAGTCACCCTTCTCGCTGAAGTTTCAGCCATTATCAACTCAAGACCCCTTGTGCCAGTGTCTATGGATCCTGAAACACCAGCCATACTGACTCCGGCTATTCTACTTACCCAAAAAACTGAGAGTACGCTAATACCTAGTGGAGAATTTACTCATGCCAACATCTATCAAAAACACTGGAAACGTGTACAATACCTAGCAGATTACTTCTGGAACAGGTGGCGAAAGGAGTACCTCAGTATTCTTCAAGGAAGAAGAAAATGGCAACACAACAAACCAAACTGGAAGGAAGGAGACCTTGTATTGATGAAAGAGCAACAAACCGAAAGGATTGACTGGCCTATCGGACTAATTTCAAAGGTTTTCCCTAGCAAGGATGGCAAGGTCCGGAAGGTGGAGTTGAAGATCTTCAGGAAAGGCGAGCTTAAAACGTTCTCAAGACCAATCAACTAACTCATTTTAATATTGCCCATCGAGAACGTCCCTGCTGGGTGAACAGGACTGTATCTAGCTTCGCAGATCTTCTCCATTCCAAGTTGGAAAATAGGACTAATCTATGTTTTGCATTCTAACATGTTTTTCTTTTTACAGGTTGTTTATATTTTATGGACATTCGTCATAGTGAAATCCCCTAAGTGAATTTCAGACGGGGAGTGTGCTGTTCCTTTCATATTGAATTTCTGCACTGTATTATTTCTTGTTTTACCTATGTTGTTTAAGTCTATTGTTCTCTGCTGCCATCTGCTGGCCGGAATTCGTATGCTGCACGCCTCGTTCGTTGTCTATAAAGTTTTATATCTTGGCGTGGTTTTAGCAGCCTTGGCCTGGTCACTTCCTGTAGCCTTTTTCAGTGCTGCATTCCTTTGTGACTGGAGACACACACCTCGGCTTGTGAAGGCATCAGTTTTTGACCAGCAGTTGCCTCAGCAGTTAGCCTCAGGAAAGACATCCACATCACAGCATCTACTGCATTCCTGTATTGCATCACCGTATGTCACTGCTCTGGATCAAATAAACCCACGTTTGATTGCATCCTCATGTCTACGTCTGGATCCATCTAACCTGAGCATCTGCCGGTCCGGTCTGCTCCACTGCTTGGATACGAAGGTAGGACAGTCACAAAGTCATTATCAGTTACACCTTCATTCGCCTTCATGTGGGGACAGAACAGCAATTATGGGACAAAAAATTGCTAATAGCTGCCCTGTCCCACTGTGTGCAGGATATGGTGGCTTTATCTGTGCACATTGTATAAGGGTCCATTCAGATGTCTGTTGAATGGGTCCGGATCCGTGCGGAATGGGTGCAACCCATTCATTTTCAATGGGGCTGGAAAAGATGCGGACAGCACACAGTGTGCTGTCCGCATCCGCATTTCCTGTCCACTGCCCCGAACTTCCGGTCCGCGGCTCCGGAAAAAAATAGAGCATGTCCTATTCTTCTCCGCAGCTGCGGACAAGAATAGGAATGATCTATTAAGTGCCGGTGATGTGCGGCGTCAGTGTTTTGCGGTCCGCAATTTGCAGACCGCAGAACACTATGGACGTCTGAATGGACCCTTAGCAGGATTATTTATCTGTATAGATTATTATGTTATTATTTGTGCATAGTGCATGGGAGAAGCACTATATGGTGGAGTTACTGGTGTGTGCAAGGTTTAACAACATTATTGGTGTGTAACGTGTAATAGATCATATTTTTTGTGTATAACGTATGATGTTCACGCTTTTATTTCTTGCACGTTATGACAGCAATATCAACTTATACTCAAGTCATTATTCATGATAAATGGCTATTTTTTCTCATGGTAAACTAAGCATCAGCAGCAAGGAGTTAAAGGGGTTATTCAAACCCTATAATGCCCCCCAAAATGCCAGGGCACCTCATACAGGTAATACTTTGCCCGCTCCCGGCAACCGCGTCACTGATGCCCACATGGCCACCACTGCATCCCCCTGTCACATGAATGAAAACATCCAGAGACGTGGGGGGCAGTCAATAGCAGGCCACAATGGGAACGAGCCTCCTTAGCATCACGGGTGACACTAGGGAGGCTCATTTCCTTCACGGCCTGCTATTGGCTTTAACAGGATACCAGAGTTTTTTTTTCATTTTTTCATTTTTATTTTTCTTCCCTATCTTCCTTGAGCCATGACTTTTTTTTATTTTTCCGGTCACATAACCATATGAGCAGGGCCGGCGCCACCACCCGGCAAACCCGGGCAAGTGCCGGGGCCCCCGGCTCCTGGGGGGGCCCACTGTGCCCGCTCACTTCTGCAGCTGTGTCCTGCCTGTTCTGAGTTCTGGGGCAGCTTACCCCAGCAATGCAGACAATTTTCGCCATGTGCACTGCTGGGGTAAGTGGCCCCAGAACTCAGAACAGGGAAGATGGAGTTGTTTCGGTAGATGATCGATCCTATGCTAGAATGTAGTTGTTAGAAGGAGGTCTGTGACATCACTGGTCACATGCTCCTTCATGGTCACATGACAAACTCTGACGGCAGCAGCAGCAGCTTGTGGAAGGAGGAGGGGCTATGTGTGCCTGCAAGATGCAGAGTGAGGGAGGATGTGCTGCTGGAGAACACAGAACTTCATGA
Organism: Bufo bufo; assembly: GCF_905171765.1. Lineage (NCBI taxonomy): Eukaryota > Metazoa > Chordata > Amphibia > Anura > Bufonidae > Bufo > Bufo bufo. The sequence goes on along the minus strand of NC_053392.1, from coordinate 299,523,612 downwards.
GGGGAAGCATATGGAGCTCATATATGAGGGGGAAGGTGCAGCACTCAGGGGCAGTGGGGTTCAAGTGGAGTGGAATCTGGTGCAATTTTATCATACAGATCTGGGTGTATTCTGAGGGCCATGATGTGTGTGTGTGTGTGTGTGTGTCTCTGTCCCTGTGTGTGTGTGCCCCTTTCTGTGTCTATGGCCTCATGCACACCGGCCGTGGTCATCACAGATGCGGACCTATTCACTTGAATGGGTCTGCAATCACACAATGGGAAGCAGCTCGGAGTGCTTCCGTGCTGTTTCCGTCCGTGCCTCTGCACCGCAAAAAAATAGAACATGTTCTATTTTGTGTGCGGTGCAGACGGATCATGGATCCATAAAGGGTTGAACAAATTGTGGTCCCCAATGCACGGAACGGACGCATAACGGCAGTATGCATGAGGCATTGCTTAGACTCCATCCCACAGTCTAGCCAGTGCCTAATGGGTTATGGTTTAGACCACCTTCTGGTACATGCTGATAATTCCCTTTTAAACCTCAGTCCATGTTCCCTCAGTACTGGGAATCAGTGGGAGTCATATTATAAGGTAACAAAAGGTTGGAGCATAACTAAAGGTGGAATTCCCTATAGAAGTCTGTTGATGATCGCACAGGTGTCTGTCCCCGTGTGTGTTTGTGTCTGTCCCCGTGTGTGTTTGTGTCTGTCCCTATGTGTGTGTGTCTGTCCCTGTGTGTGTGTGTGTGTGTGTCTGTCCCTGTGTGTGTGTGTGTGTGTGTGTCTGTCCCTGTGTGTGTGTGTGTGTGTGTCTGTCCCTGTGTGTGTGTGTGTGTGTCTGTCCCTGTGTGTGTGTGTCCCCTGTGTGTGTGTGTGTGTGTCTGTCCCTGTGTGTGTGTGTGTGTGTGTGTCTGTCCCTGTTTGTGTGTGTGTCTGTCCCTGTGTGTGTGTGTGTGTGTCTGTCCCTGTGTGTGTGTGTGTGTCTGTCCCTGTGTGTGTGTGTGTGTGTCTGTCCCTGTGTGTGTGTGTGTGTGTGTGTCTGTCCCTGTGTGTGTGTGTGTGTCTGTGTGTGTGTGTGTGTGTCTGTCCCTGTGTGTGTGTCTGTCCCTGTGTGTGTGTGTCTCTGTCCCTGTGTGTGTGTGTGTGTGTCCCTGTGTGTGTGTCTGTCCCTGTGTGTGTCTGTCCCTGTGTGTGTCTGTCCCTGTGTGTGTGTCTGTCCCTGTGTGTGTGTGTGTGTCTGTCCCTGTGTGTGTGTGTGTGTGTCTGTCCCTGTGTGTGTGTGTGTGTGTGTGTCTGTCCCTGTGTGTGTGTGTGTGTCTGTGTGTGTGTGTGTGTGTCTGTCCCTGTGTGTGTGTCTGTCCCTGTGTGTGTGTGTCTCTGTCCCTGTGTGTGTGTGTGTGTGTCCCTGTGTGTGTGTCTGTCCCTGTGTGTGTCTGTCCCTGTGTGTGTCTGTCCCTGTGTGTGTGTCTGTCCCTGTGTGTGTCTGTCCCTGTGTGTGTCTGTCCCTGTGTGTGTGTCCCTGTGTGTGTGTGTGTGTCTGTCCCTGTGTGTGTGTGTGTGTCTGTCCTTTGTGTGTGTGTCTCTGTCCCTGTGTGTGTGTGTGTGTGTGTGTGTGTGTCTGTCCCTGTGTGTGTCTGTCCCTGTGTGTGTGTCTGTCCCTGTGTGTGTCTGTCCCTGTGTGTGTGTCCCTGTGTGTGTGTCTCTGTCCTTTGTGTGTGTGTGTGTCTGTCCTTTGTGTGTGTGTGTGTCTGTCCTTTGTGTGTGTGTGTGTGTCTGTCCTTTGTGTGTGTGTGTGTGTGTCTGTCCTTTGTGTGTGTGTGTGTGTCTGTCCTTTGTGTGTGTGTGTGTGTCTGTCCTTTGTGTGTGTGTGTGTCTGTCCCTGTGTGTGTGTGTGTCTGTCCCTGTGTGTGTCTGTCCCTGTGTGTGTCTGTCCCTGTGTGTGTGTGTGTGTGTCTGTCCCTGTGTGTGTGTGTGTGTCTGTCCCTGTGTGTGTGTGTGTGTGTCTGTCCCTGTGTGTGTGTGTCTGTCCCTGTGTGTGTGTGTCTGTCCCTGTGTGTGTGTGTCTGTCCCTGTGTGTGTGTCTGTCCCTGTGTGTGTGTCTGTCCCTGTGTGTGTGTGTGTGTGTGTGTGTGTGTCACCATCACCATGCCCACAGTGTTCCCTTTGTCTTGACACAGCTGCATCAGGACATTCTGTGCAGGGCAAGATGAAGATGGAAGAGGAGGCAGCACCGCCAGCATGGAGTCCGTGGTAGAGGCACAGGGAGGCACACTAAGGACGCAGGTAACACTACTACATGATCTACACTAGTGTTATCTGTGGTTTACATAGGACTACAGGTAACACTATCACATTATCAGCACTAGTGTTATCTGTGGTTTTACATAGGACTGCAGGTAACACTACTACATTTTTTGTACTCAGATAGCCATGACTGTGTTATCTATGCTGTTACATAGGACTGCAGGTGATATCTACTGTATTATCTGTACTCAGAGAGTTACCACTGTGTAAGTGGGCCCACTGAGACTTTATCGCCCAAGGGCCCACATGATCCTGGAGCCGGCCATGCATATGAGGGATTATTTTTTGCGGGACAAGTTGTACTTTCTAATGCCACCATTTAATATGGCATACAATGTAGTGGGAAGCGGGCAAAAAATTCCAAATGGGGTGGAATTAGAAAAAAAAACGGAATTCCTCCACCATTTTACGGGTTTTGTTCCTACGGCGTTCCTTTTGCGGCGAAACTGACCTGTGCCTTTTATTCTCTGGGTCAGTAGGAATATAATGGGGATGTGGCAGGGGGGAGTCAGGGAAGGTAGTGGGATGGGCCAGGGGTGGGTAGTGGGCGGAGTTAAGGGGCCCAATTCAGATTCTTGCTATGGGGCCCAATGATTTCTATGTACGCCCCTGCTTCGTCCCTCTCTATGTTCCTATCTCTGGTCGTCTGCTGGCAGCATTCCGTTAGTGTTCCGGCGGTGTGCTGGTTTGGAGTGTCTGTTGGCGGCGACTGGATGGGAATGTGAGTAGAGAGTGGACGCAGCGTCAGTGCGGTCTCCCCGGGCTGTTTCTTTGCTGGTCTCTGGTTCCTGTGTGCTGCTCCAGAGCCTGGCAGTCGGACCCTTGGTTCCTGTGTGTTGCTCCAGGGTCCGGCAGCAGTCCTGGGGAGACTCGCATGTTTTGGCGCTGATTCCCCTACATTTCGTTTCTCCCATCCCTGTTTTTGGTTCCTCACTGGTTCTCCCCTTTTTTTTTTTTTTGGTGAGGGGGCTTTGAGGGGTGGGAGTGTCACGACCATGGTTGTGGTCGCGACTCCTTGGTTCGCATGCTGTTGTCAGCAGTTTGTTTTATGTTGTCAACCACAGGTGTGGGCTCTGTATCTTGCCTCACGTGTGGTTGCCGTTGGCAACATTAAGTTGTTGGCAGTGGAGCGACCTAGGCGCTCGCTGTCACGGCATGCGGTTGCCTCTGGTAATGTGTGGTTTTAGTGTTCACTTTCTATGTCTGGTGTGCACGAGGTTTATGTAGTTGTGCACTGTGACACTTCTCTTCACTTGTGGCTGCCCGTGGCAACGTGTGGTATTGTGTACATGTTGTGGCAGTGTCTCGGCCTTCGGGCTGACTCCCAGGACATGGTTGCCACGCGTGTCGTTGCCTGCGGTAACAGCTGCAGTGTAATTGTTTATTGTACACTTCCCCTTTAAGTGACACTTACCTTGTTTGTTGATGCAAGGGTTAACCCCTTTCCTAGTGTGTGTGTGGGTGTGGCCGCTTGGGTTATTTAGCTTCCTGCTGGAAGGCAGTTGCTGAGGGGTACTTCAGCCATGCGGTTTTCTGGAGTCATCCTCCTGGTTCATATACCATCTTTCCAGTAAGGGCCACCCTTGCGGTCATAAAAAGAATGTCTGATGTTAAGTTGATGTTTTTATGCTCTTGATATTTATTGCAGCTATGGATGTCCTGGTTACCTGTGTGTTTTGATGTGTGTGCTGTCTCCCTTGTGTTTGTGTGGACAGCGTATTTGAGCACGGGTTCCAGTCAGCAAGGCTGTGGCAGGTTGGTGTGGAACTGCTTGGTTCACCTGTCATATCCATATGTCTGTTTGTTCTCCATCTCCTTGCAGCTTGGCCAGTGAGACTCCTGTTCGTCCGTGCCTAGGAGGAACAGGTCGTCTTACCCTGCTCCTAGTTCAGGGCCACCCTGAGGGCAAGTAGGGACCCCAAGGTTCCGGAGTATGAGCCCTCCTACCATCAGGGTCGGCTCATACAGCTAGGAGTCAGGGTCAGTATTAGGGACGCGATAGGAGGTGACCTGCTCCCTGATCCTGTGGTCCTGGCCGAGCCGCGACCAAACATCTTCTGGCATCGAACGGCTGAGGGTTTTCCCCATCATCAGCCGTGACACTAGACTGCTCTAGAATCTGGTCCCCACCCTTCCTGCAGGAAGTGGGACTTGCCCACTTCTCCACAGAGGGGGTGTTAGAATGAAATGGAAGGTTCCATTCTAGCTAAGTACAGCTCTGCCGTGTTTGCTGCCACCTGCTGGTGAACCAGGCATATTACACGTGAACATAACAGTTACATTAGAAATAGGAATGCACATTATAGTGGACCTGAAATAAATACACAATATGACATGATATTAGCCCATTAAAGACAGTAGCGGGGGGAAGAAGTACTAATGCCACTATGGGGCGTTACACATTTCCAAACAATTTGAAAGCTTGACTGCTTGCTGGTGCCGTTTCTATCTGTGCTGTGGCCCCTACATGAGATCTTACCATTAACAAGATATGCCATAAAGGTGATCTCTGTATTGTAAGCTAGAGTCCAGCAGATGCCACCCACCACTTTCACATATGTTAGTGGAAACATGGCTCATTCTCTTTGAAGTTTTTGGGGATTACAGTGGCCACAAATTTGCATCTTGGGTCTTGCAAATTGCATCTTAATGAACAGTGAGCCCCCAGAATGTATTTTATTGGTGGGCTCTAAGCATCCCTGTGCAGCACTGTTTCTCATGGCCAATATCTGTTAGCATGAATCTTCCTTCAAAACCTATACGAGAACACAAATTTACACAAATCACAGATTTAACTAGTGGAGGTGTGAAAGGTCCGATACATGTACAGTATATGTACAGTTGGAAAATAATAATAATTCTACATATAAGTATATCCATGAATTAATATAAGCCGTACAAAAATTGCTTTATTATGAGAAAACTATAACCATCTTTCAGAATAATAACAAGTGAATATAAAGTATCTAGCAAATGCTGGTGGAAATCAGTAATGTAATATGAGATCTTGGCACAGATTCAGGCCTTATCTAGGTTATCTAGGGTACGGTAGGAACATCCGAAAAGTCTCCCTATTTAGAAGTTTACCTTTATGGTCCCCATTAAATGTACAGTAGGTTTAAAAACATATTTAATTTCTAAAGGAACCGAAGATGTATCTCCTGCATGTTTATCTGTAATGTGTTTTGAAATCACTGATATATTGGTATTATTAGATGATGAGACAGAAAGATTAAGGGGACAAAATATACAGTACAGACCAAAAGTTTGGACACACCTTCTCATTCAAAGAGTTTTCTTTATTTTCATGACTATGAAGGCATCAAAACTATGAATTAACACATGTGGAATTATATACATAACAAACAAGTGTGAAACAACTGAAAATGTGTCATATTCTAGGTTCTTCAAAGTAGCCACCTTTTGCTTTGATTACAGCTTTGCACACTCTTGGCATTCTCTTGATGAGCTTCAAGAGGTAGTCCCCTGAAATGGTCTTCCAACAGTCTTGAAGGAGTTCCCAGAGATGCTTAGCACTTGTTGGCCCTTTTGCCTTCACTCTGCGGTCCAGCTCACCCCAAACCATCTCGATTGGGTTCAGGTCCGGTGACTGTGGAGGCCAGGTCATCTGGCGCAGCACCCCATCACTCTCCTTCATGGTCAAATAGCCCTTACTTTCAAAGTTTTCCCAATTTTTCGGCTGACTGACTGACCTTCATTTCTTAAAGTAATGATGGCCACTCGTTTTTCTTTACTTAGCTGCTTTTTTTCTTGCCATAATACCAATTCTAACAGTCTATTCAGTAGGACTATCAGCTGTGTATCCACCTGACTTCTCCTCAACGCAACTGATGGTCCCAACCCCATTTATAAGGCAAGAAATCCCACTTATTAAACCTGACAGGGCACACCTGTGAAGTGAAAACCATTTCAGGCGACTACCTCTTGAAGCTCATCAAGAGAATGCCAAGAGTGTGCAAAGCAGTAATCAAAGCAAAAGGTGGCTACTTTGAAGAACCTAGAATATGACATTTTCAGTTGTTTCACACTTGTTTGTTATGTATATAATTCCACATGTGTTAATTCATAGTTTTGATGCCTTCAGTGTGAATCTACAATTTTCATAGTCATGAAAATAAAGAAAACTCTTTGAATGAGAAGGTGTGTCCAAACTTTTGGTCTGTACTGTATGTCCAACATATTGTATTTTACAATTTTTCCAGACTACCAAATGTACTATATTACTAGTGTTATGGTTAATGTAGGCACAAACATTTTACGTTACTAATGGTATATAGGATGTGAAGGTACTGCCTAGGTCCACAGTATATAGTGTAGGAAGGCGCAAGGGTCCGTCGTTGATGGAAGGTATGTGTCACCGAGGTTCCTGGTCTCTGTGAAGTAAGAGCCAGTAATTTCAGGTGTCAGCGGCAGCTAGTGCTAGCGCTGTCAGTCTCTGTGTTTGGGATCTGAGGCTTTCTGCCATGCTGGAGGGCTGAGAGCCGCACGCTGGGAAACAGGCCCCCTAAGGCCTGCTGTGGACCGCTGGAGATAAAACTGCAAACAAGGTGATTTTTTGTTCTGTCGACTTTCCATTGTGTGAACTAACACAAAGATTTGGCCTTATGTGTGAATAAACACTGAAGTTTTGATTTACAAACTGTTTTTTTTTGCCTCTGTACTGCATCCGCTAACTGCCTACCAGAGCGATTCCCCACAATAGCTACAGTATACAGCTTATATTGCCACAGAGAAACTCTACTGTTATAGGAAAGCAAGGTAGTTGTATGATGCCTCTCATCTGAGTATAGTCTAGGAGACAATGAGGAGGCATGCATTCTGTGAACTTGAACATGCTTCTTGATTATATTAAGAATAATGTATAATTATATTAAAGGGGTTCTCTGGGCTTTTAATATTGGTGACCTATCCTCAAGATAGATCATCAATATCATATTGGAAGGGGGGGTCTGACACCCCTGCTAATCAGCTATATGAGGGGAAGGCTATATGAGGATAGGTCATCAATATAAAAAGCCCGGAGAACCCCTTTAATTATATTATTTGCTATATACACTAGCTGTTCAAAAAAAAAAGTTGCCACCAAAAAAAAGGTCACACACTCTAATATTTCGTTGGACCGCCTATAGTTTTCGTTACGGCACGCATTCGCTGTGGCATTGTTTCGATAAGCTTCTGCAATGTCACAAGATTTATTTCCATCCAGTGTTGCATACATTTTTCACCAAGATCTTGCATTGTTGCTGGTAGAGTCTGAGTGCTAAGCAAAGCCTTCTCCAGCACATCCCATAGATTCTGAATAGGGTTAAGGTCTGGACTCTGTGGTGGCCAATCCATGTGTGAAAATTATGTCTCATGCTCCCTGAACCACTCTTTTACAATTTGAGCCCGATAAATCCTGGCATTGTCATCTTGGAATATTCCCATGCCATCAGAGAAGAAAAAATCCATTGATGGAATAACCTGTTCATTCAGTATGTTCAGGTAGTCAGCTTCCCTCATTTTTGGAGCACATAATGTTGCTGAACCTAGACCTGACCAACTGCAGCAACCCCAGATCATAGCACTGCCCCCACAGGCTTGTACAGTAGGCACTAGGCATGATGGATACATCACTTCATCTGCCTCTCTTCTTACCCTGATGCGCCCATTACTCTGGAACAGGGTAAATCTGGACTCATCAGACCACACGACCTTCTACCATTGCTCCAATGTCTAATCTTTATGCTCCCTAGCAAATTGAATCCTTTTTTCTGGTTTGCCTCACTGATTAGTGGTTTTCTTACGGCTACACAGCTGTTCAGTCCCAATCCCTTGAGTTCCCTTAGCATTGTGTGTGTGGAAATGCTCTTACTTTCACTATTAAACATAGCCTGAGTTCTACAGTTTTTCTTTGATTTGATATCACCAAACGTTTAGGTGATCGCCGATCACCATCATTCAGGATTTTTTTTCCGCCACATTTCTTCCTCGAATACGATGGGTCTCCACTATCCTTCCAGTTTTTAATAATGCGTTGGACAGTTCTTAACCGAATTTTAGTAGTTTCTGCAATCTCCTTAGATGTTTTTTCTGCTTGATGCATGCCAATGATTTGGCCCTTCTCAAACACACTAACATCTTTTCCACGACCATGAGATGTGTCTTTCGACATGGTTGTTTAAGAAATGAGAAGCAACTCATTGCACCAGTTGGGGTTAAATAACTTGTTGCCAGCTGAAAGATAATCGCCCATGCAGTGATTATCCAATAGGAGGCTCATAACTATTTGCTTAGTTAAATCCAGGTGGCAACATTTTTTTGGGATAGGCAGTGTATTTTATCAAACACAAGATTTCTCTGTTATCAGTTCATATCTGAAATTACTGTATAATGACGATATAATAGTAGATCATCATGATAACAAGCTTAAAATCCTGTCTATCATATAAATATCCGGTCTACTTTTGAAAAATTGCATTATCTGGACAGTTCCTACTAGTTCTAACCAATTTCCCTAATGGAATGTTGTGGATTACATGTTTGGTGACATGAAGAAGCAAGGAGGGTGGAGTTTCCTGCAGATTGTTTCTGATAAGTCATTGTACCTACCTTTTGAACCCAGATTTCCAATTATACCCAAAAAAGTAATTTGATTTCTTTTGTAACATGTGCTAAAAGACAAATGAATGCTGTTATCATTCATGTATCTAGTAACCTCATGGAATTCACTCTCAGTACCATTCTATTTTAGACTAGAATAATGGGCGAGCACACTGCATTTGTATCATCCAATACATAAAATTTAATTAAATCCAATAGATAACACGTGATGCAGAATAAAATAGTCACACAATAAATTAAAATACAATAAAATATCTGAAAAACAATAAGCTTGGATTGATTACACTTCAGTGGATACCGCAGATGAATTGATACACAGTATGGTAAAGTCCAATTGATAGTATGTAGACCAAAGTATCATAAAAGTCCATTAATATGGTGAAATATCTTGCATTCTCCTGTCCAGGAGATCTGTGGTCACAAGTCTATTGCATGGATAGTGCACCTGTAGTATGTGCTAATATTATGGCTCCAATATGAGGAATAAATATCCTCTTCCAGTCTCTGGCCGACTGCTTTAAGTGAGCTCCTGTATAAAACCTAAGGTGCTAATTTGTATGCACCAGTTAACTGTATAATATTTCAAAGTCCCGTAGTCACTATGGGTATAACAGCTGATAGATACAGTGCTTCTTACCTCCCTCGTGGTGGACGGCTTGTTTCCAGCGTGAGTCGGGAGACGCGGGATACTGCCGGCGTCTAGCTTCGTTCAGCTGCAGCTGACTTACCCGATATCTCACGAGGTTTCCAAGCGGGATTTCGCCCAAACACAGCAGGGAGGACACGGTGAGTCTCCGGTATATTCCTAGTTATTGAAGTCCTTCAATTCAATTTACAGCATGGCCATGCTTGTGGACGTGGAGGTGCTTTAATTACAGGTATGCGATCCGGCCCATACGCGTTTCGGGAACTCTCCTTCCCTTCATCAGTGGTGCCGCATCACCTGTGAGCCTCCACCTTTTATATCTTTGATAGCACCAAAATATGGATCCCTGGATTTTTCTTACTCCAATGCAAAACATGTGATTTTTATACATGCACTTAATAGACACCTCTTTAGGTATTCATGTAGTTTTTCACATCATTATATATATATATTTGTCCACATATAATCGACGGCATATGTTGCATATAAAGGTTATTCAATAGGAGACGCCAACTAGGAGTTGTTGGGTCTCTCCTTCCAAATGGTCTGCATGCGTTTTTTTATCTATACATGCGTTTTTATGAGCATGCGGTTTTGATGCGTTTTTTTGCAACTCATGCGTTTTATGGCTCCATTTGTTCCTACAATCATTATGGAAAGAACTATGTATGCCAAATTAATATTATAGACTAAATGTCAGAGTTATTGCGATATAAAATAAAGTGCATTTGGAGTATGTTATTACTAAATTTTCATAAATATTCTATTTATGCATAAGCCTACAAATAACATTCCAATTGTTAAAATATTAAGAAGAGACTACATTTAATAAAATATATAATTATATTATGTTCTTGGCGGATAAGTTCATTCATATATTCTAACAGACATTAAAGGATCCGTGGTCGGGACAGCCAACCGTAAGGTAGCCTGCCATTAAATTTCTTAATAAACAAGGATCTTGTTTATTAAGAAATTTAATGGCAGGCTACCTTACGGTTGGCTGTCCCGACCACGGATCCTTTAATGTCTGTTAGAATATATGAATGAACTTATCCGCCAAGAACATAATATAATTATATATTTTATTAAATGTAGTCTCTTCTTAATATTTTAACAATTGGAATGTTATTTGTAGGCTTATGCATAAATAGAATATTTATGAAAATTTAGTAATAACATACTCCAAATGCACTTTATTTTATATCGCAATAACTCTGACATTTAGTCTATAATATTAATTTGGCATACATAGTTCTTTCCATAATGATTGTAGGAACAAATGGAGCCATAAAACGCATGAGTTGCAAAAAAACGCATCAAAACCGCATGCTCATAAAAACGCATGTATAGATAAAAAAACGCATGCAGACCATTTGGAAGGAGAGACCCAACAACTCCTAGTTGGCGTCTCCTATTGAATAACCTTTATATGCAACATATGCCGTCGATTATATGTGGACAAATATATATATATAATGATGTGAAAAACTACATGAATACCTAAAGAGGTGTCTATTAAGTGCATGTATAAAAATCACATGTTTTGCATTGGAGTAAGAAAAATCCAGGGATCCATATTTTGGTGCTATCAAAGATATAAAAGGTGGAGGCTCACAGGTGATGCGGCACCACTGATGAAGGGAAGGAGAGTTCCCGAAACGCGTATGGGCCGGATCGCATACCTGTAATTAAAGCACCTCCACGTCCACAAGCATGGCCATGCTGTAAATTGAATTGAAGGACTTCAATAACTAGGAATATACCGGAGACTCACCGTGTCCTCCCTGCTGTGTTTGGGCGAAATCCCGCTTGGAAACCTCGTGAGATATCGGGTAAGTCAGCTGCAGCTGAACGAAGCTAGACGCCGGCAGTATCCCGCGTCTCCCGACTCACGCTGGAAACAAGCCGTCCACCACGAGGGAGGTAAGAAGCACTGTATCTATCAGCTGTTATACCCATAGTGACTACGGGACTTTGAAATATTATACAGTTAACTGGTGCATACAAATTAGCACCTTAGGTTTTATACAGGAGCTCACTTAAAGCAGTCGGCCAGAGACTGGAAGAGGATATTTATTCCTCATATTGGAGCCATAATATTAGCACATACTACAGGTGCACTATCCATGCAATAGACTTGTGACCACAGATCTCCTGGACAGGAGAATGCAAGATATTTCACCATATTAATGGACTTTTATGATACTTTGGTCTACATACTATCAATTGGACTTTACCATACTGTGTATCAATTCATCTGCGGTATCCACTGAAGTGTAATCAATCCAAGCTTATTGTTTTTCAGATATTTTATTGTATTTTAATTTATTGTGTGACTATTTTATTCTGCATCACGTGTTATCTATTGGATTTAATTAAATTTTATGTATTGGATGATACAAATGCAGTGTGCTCGCCCATTATTCTAGTCTATCCATATTACCTTTTGAGGGTGGGTGTCCCTCACATTTGGGCTAGCAGCACCTGTTCCACATTTCCGCCTTGAGTGAGCCACCATCCCATTGCTTGTATATACCATTCTATTTTAGATAAAGATTGTCAATATATCTGGAGGACCATTTAATTCATGAAAAATCTGCATTATTTAGTGTCTAAATGTATATTTCTTCCTATACACACCTATAGAGGTTAGAAAACTTTGGGGTTAATCTCCCCTTTCCCACCGTGTGAAAATAATATTAGGATATCAGAATTAACTTCTTGACTGAAAATCCTTAAATGCACCCAAAATGTTCATAGTTTTCACTTTATAAGACACACCTGATGGTAAGACGCACCTAGGTTTTAGGGGGGAAAATAAGAAAAATATATATTACATCAGATATCAAATCAGACCCCCATAACAGATCCTCAGATCAGACCCCATATCAGATCCCCATATCAAAACACAAATCAGACCTCCATATCAGACCTCAAATCAAAACCCCATATCAGATCTTCAAATCAAACCCCCATATCAGATCCTCAGAACAGACCTCTATATCATATCCTCAGATCAGAAGCCCATATCATATCTTCAGATCAGACCCCCATATCAGACCTCAGATAAGACCCCCATATCAGATCCTCAGATCAGACCTTCATCATATCAGATCCCCATATCAAACTTCAGATTAGACCACCATAAGACCTCCATATTAGACCCCCCATATGAGACCTCAGATAAGACCCCCTTTAGATGTCCTTGCGAGACCCCCATATTATTTTTCACATCAGACCCCCATCAGAGCTAAAATATATAAATTAAACTTACCTCTTCTGCTCCGCCACTACTCTGCAGGTCTGGCGTGCTCACCTGCAGTCATGCTACCTGGGCTTCTCTGTATCTGCGCTGCATTGTGACCTAACTACATACAGAGTCAGATCATAGTGCTCGCACTATGTCCTGTTGCTGTAAGCAGTCAGCACAGTGCAGCGCAGGCCCAGAGAAGACCAGAGAGTGGTGAGTACAGGCAGCACTTGAAGCGCATCACTTACCGCTCCCTGCGACTCTTGCATAATAGTGAGCGAAACTATAATAGAAGTAGTAGTATTTACTTATAATATGCACTGACATTTTCCCTCCACTTTTGGGGGGAAAAAGTGTATCATAAAGCGAAATATATGGTACCTGGTGTCATGGACACAACACAGTATAGCCTTTACCAAAGTCTGTAGATGAAGATCCACCTATGCTTTAAGATGCTTTGCCACAGCAGTAATACCTGCCACAGTGATTCTGGAGTGGGGAGGAAATAAATCCTTAAGGACTTTGGGGAGTGAGTAGAAAACCACTGTTATAGGTGAGCGAAGTTTTGAAAAATTAAATTCAGCAACTTTCCCGAAGTTCATTTGTCACGAATCGCTATAAATCAGGTATACTCAGGCCACTTTGCCTTAGGGAACGGCCACACAGTGCGGCCATGCTGCAGGGTAGAAGTGCACGGCCAATTAGCCCACAGCTGCCTTTCATTTAAAAATGAAGATCGCACTGTATAGTTGGTCTTCATTTTTAATGGTCACGCGGCACCTTTAAGCACCGTTAAATGGGGCTGTTGCTTGTATGGGGTTTGGCTGGTTAGATGGAGGGCCAATATGCATATTATTGCTGTTCTTGCCTACAATCTCCTGCAGATTATTTGACAGTAAACACTGATTATTAATCAGCTCTGGCATACCTACTTCTCCAACCCAGCGTTCTCCTCTCCTACAGGTGGGAGTCCTTCTTATGCCATCTGCTTTTCCTCCTTTTCCACATCATATAATATCGATGATAATATGTCATCAGGAACATGCAGCTCCCCTTCTCTCTGCATCTTGCTGACTTTTCTAGGACATGGAGACTCTGAAGACTGATTTGTAAATCCAGCAAAATATGAGGATAGTCATCATTAAGACCTGAACCCCCCTAAGGGGTGCAGACTGGTATTGGTTGGCACGCTGGCTGTGGAATAATAAAGGCTTCCATCTTATTGGTATTGAATTACATATCTGAGTTTACAGCTGATATAGGAATAAGTAAATGTAGTAATAAATAAAAAAAAACTGATGCAGCATAAGTCTCCCTGCAGTCTCCCTCTCCACTGTTCTTCTATTAATCGTTTTCGAAAGTGTAATTAAAAAGTGGGATTGCCCTAAAAGATAACTTTTAATAGTCAATGGTTAAAATAGTAGGCCCAATAATTTGTTAGGAGGCTACATACATACGTAGTCATACACCACCAAATGAAAGAAGGTGGAGAAAAATGGCAGGTGTGAAATGTAAACATCTGCTAGGAGGGTGAGTTTACGAAACATAGGGATACCAATAAAGAGGGAGACAGATGCTGGGTCTCTTCCCCTAATGTACCCCTAGGTTCTAACTCCAAGTAATCCCCTCTCTGTATGTCCCTTCGTGTCCCTTGCAGGCAATAACAGTGACTGCCCAGCTTCGTCAGAAGTGCAAAGGTATCATTTATCCCAGGACATACACATCATAGGTACTAGACATACACATAGTCCCGACGCGTTTCACTGGCAGTCAGCCAGGTCATCAGGGGACCTATATACAAAACAAGACAAAGTATACACCTGTACACAACAGAGAAGTATCCAATCCACGGCGCTTCCAAGTTTGTTGGAGCCAGCCCAGAAAGCAACAGTATTGTGAGACAAGAACTGATACTTAGCTTTCCTTTGTGCAGCGATTCAAGGTCCACTCCTCTTGCGTATGGCAGAGATGGCAGAGTGCGCCCGTACTGGCGTTCTTTTAAACCAGCGCGGGCCTTAGATAGATCCGCCCCCAAGATCACCTGCTCCGATCAGGCGGGCAGTGACGTCAGTGGTCACAAGTGCATTGCGTCACGGAGAGGAGTCACATGATCGGGACATAGACTGAAGTTATATCGGTATAGCCCAATGTCCGTCCCCTGCATGTTAGGGGACGGTGACTCAGAGAACATTAGGGGGCGGGAATATTGGAGATAAAGGGGTGAAGGGGATGGGCAAACTCTGTTACCCCCAATCAACAAATTATAGTGGCATAAATAGCCAAGTACGGTGCGTCACTCCTATAGAGTCATAGAGAGGCGCTACCTAGGTATTTAAACAGCAGGTTCACTGGACAGGCTAGATTAGAAAAGGATAGACAAATACATTGTCAAATGGTATCTGATCATCAGAACAGGCGTGCTGGCAATCAGTTGCACTGTACCCACATTGCAGGGAGCTGGACAAGCAAATATGTACCATACGTATGTCGGGCACTCAGCCCCAACAAATGTAAAGTGGGGGTCGACTGCCAGACTGCATATAGGAGCATTCAATGAAGGTCACTCTTGGTACACAAAGGGGGTGCCCCAGTTAAAAATAAATAAATCATCCATTGAACTCAAGTTTTTCGACCCTCATAGAGGAGGCAATTGGACTGCTATCACATGTCAACGGGATGACCTGGTCTCCTCAATGCAGAACCCAAAGGAGAGATGCTCATTGAGGCCTGATGGTTGTGAGTTCTTCAATTCAAAGATCCACCAGGTCTCCCTTTGCAGTATTTTCCTGTCCCAATTGCCTCCTCTTTTCAAGGGAGGAACGAGTTCAATGGCCATAAATGTCATGCCCTCTGTTTTACCATTGTGGCTGGTTTCTACATGTTTAGCTAATGGGGTGTCCCTACCGTTTCTAATGTCCCCCAAGTGTTCTCCCACCCGTCTTCTAAATTCCCGGGTGGTTGTGGTTTTGCCTATATATTCTAGGCCACAGTGGCATGTAACCTTGTAGATGACTCCCCTTGATCTACAATTTAGGTTGGCCTGCGATTTATTTCTGAGACTCAAAAAGATGCTCTCCCATTCTTGGATATTGTCATTATGAGAGGGAGTCGGGGAGAATTGGTGACTAAAACTTTTAGGAAACCCACATCCACGAATTCCCTGCTTAACATGGGGTAGTCACCACATCCTCCCCCTGAAAAGGGGTATCCCCACCGGACAGTATCTAAGGATGAGGAGAAACTGCTCCACTGTGAACGATTTCAAACGACAAGCAGGAGACCTACGAGTCAGGTTTATGGAAAAGGGCTATACTGACTCGGTTTTAAAGCAACCCTATCAAAAAGCTCGAAATGAAAAGTCGAAATGAACTTCTTTACCCCCAAAAAGTTAAAACCAAGGATAACACCATACGATTGATTGATACCTATGATGGGGCCGCAGGGGAAGTGAGAAATGTAATCTCAAAACATTGGGGCATCCTTCTCTTGGATCCTGACATTAGACAAATCATTGCACCAAATGCGCAAATTACATATCGTAAGGGGCGCAGCCTTCGGGATCGATTGGTGCATAGTCACTTTAGCGAAACTGGCACCAATGCGGCCACATGGCTTAAACCTCTATCTGGCTGTTTTCGTTGCAGTGATTGCGTTGCCTGCCCCTTCATCATGAGGGGTAGGAATCTTTGCAGTAATGTAACAGGCAAAGTGTACTCAATCAAAGGTTTCCTCAATTGTAGATCAAGGGGAGTCATCTACAAGGTTACATGCCACTGTGGTCTAGAATATATAGGCAAAACCACCCGGGAATTTCGAAGACGGGTGGGAGAACACTTAGGTGACATTAGAAACGGTAGGGACACCCCATTAGCTAAACATGTAGAAACCAGCCACAATGGTAAAACAGAGGGCATGACATTTATGGCTATTGAACTCGTTCCTCCCTTGAAAAGAGGAGGCAACTGGGACAGGAAAATACTGCAAAGGGAGACCTGGTGGATCTTTGAATTGAAGAACTCACAACGATCAGGCCTCAATGAGCATCTCTCCTTTGGGTTCTGCATTGAGGAGACCAGGTCATCCCGTTGACATGTGATAGCAGTCCAATTGCCTCCTCTATGAGGGTCGAAAAACTTGAGTTCAATGGATGATTTATTTATTTTTAACTGGGGCACCCCCTTTGTGTACCAAGAGTGACCTTCATTGAATGCTCCTATATGAAGTCTGGCAGTCGACCCCCACTTTACATTTGTTGGGGCTGAGTGCCCGACATACGTATGGTACATATTTGCTTGTCCAGCTCCCTGCAATGTGGGTACAGTGCAACTGATTGCCAGAATGCCTGTTCTGCCGATCAGATACCATTTGACGATGTATTTGTCTATCCTTTTCTAATCTAGCCTGTCCAGTGAACCTGCTGTTTAAATACATAGGTAGCGCCTCTCTATGACCCTATAGGAGTGACGCACCGTACTTGGCTATTTATGCTACTATAATTTGTTGATTGGGGGTGACGCCCCCTAATGTTCTCTGAGTCACCGTCCCCTAACATGCAGGGGACGGACATTGGGCTATACTATTATACCTTCAGTCTATGTCCCGATCATGTGACTCCTCTCCGTGACGCAATGCACTTGTGACCACTGACGTCACTGCCCGCCTGATCGGAGCAGGTGATCTTGGGGGCGGATCTATCTAAGGCCCGCGCTGGTTTAAAAGAACGCCAGTACGGGCGCACTCTGCCATCTCTGCCATACGCAAGAGGAGTGGACCTTGAATCGCTGCACAAACAGAAGCTAAGTATCAGTTCTTGTCTCACAATACTGTTGCTTTCTGGGCTGGCTCCAACAAACTTGGAAGCGCCGTGGATTGGATACTTCTCTGTTGTGTACAGGTGTATACTTTGTCTTGTTTTGTATATAGGTCCTCTGATGACCTGGCTGACTGCCAGTGAAACGTGTCGGGACTATGTGTATGTCTAGTACCTATGATGTGTATGTCCTGGGATGAATGATACCTTTGCACTTCTGACAAAGCTGGGCAGTCACTGTTATTGCCTGCAAGGGACACAAAGGGACATACAGAGAGGGGATTACTTGGAGTTAGAACCTAGGGATACATTAGGGGAAGAGACCCAGCATCTGTCTCCCTCTTTAGTGGTATCCCTATGTTTCGTAAACTCACCCTCCTAGCAGATGTTTACATTTCACACCTGCCATTTTTCTCCACCTTCTTTCATTTGGTGGTGTACGACTACGTATGTATGTAGCCTCCTAACAAATTATTGGGCCTACTATTTTAACCATTGACTATTAAAGGTTATCTTTTAAGGCAATCCCACTTTTCAATTACACTTTCAATAATTACGGGTGCCGTATAGAATACTATTTGTTTGACTGGTCATTATTCCAGTTAAGTGATCATTCTATTAATCAGCAGTGTGGAGAGCTTTGTGGATAAAAATGAGGACTTTAAATTGAATCCTGTACTGTATGGGCAACCAGTTCAGTTACTGGCACAGGGCGGAGGCATTGCAGTAGCGGCTGGGCATATAGATGAGCGTAGCTGCTGCGTTCAGGATAGATTGGAGAGGGGTGAGTCTGGTGAGAGGGAGACCAATTAGTAATGAGTTATAGTAATCGAGACAGGAATGGATCAGCGCAACAATAAGAGTATTGTTGTTTTCACAGTAAGGAAGGTGAAATTGAAGAGATGTTTTTGAGGTGTAGGTGACATAATTGGGCAAGTGATTGAAAATAGAGTATAGAGGAAAGATCACTATCAAACATAACACCAAGATAGCGGTCGTGCTACTAGGTGTTATAGTAGTGGTTCACACTGAGAGGGAGATATCAAGTTTAAGTGGGTTAGTAGAAGATTCAGTTACAGATAGAGAGAGGACATGATGTTACAGGCAGCGGACAGTCACTGGTGTTCTGTAGTACAGCAGAGGGTAATGTTATAGGATGAAGTGTATAGTTGGGTGTCATAAGCATAGAGATGGTACTGGAAACCAAATCTGCTAATTGTCTGTCCAATGGGGCTGAGTATAAGAAATTGTGAGGCAGTGACAGGCCTCATGGTTGTTAGGGGAGATGTATGGCAGGTTTTTCCACGTCTTCCCTATCAGTCGTCAGGTCTGAGGCAGCACCAGGTGCCACAATCACCTGGGAATAAAAGTATCCTCAAAGTGAGAGGGGGGAGACTTTGAAACAGAGTGCTGCTGAGGCTCTGTGAGTGTGCTCTCAGCCGGGCTAGGCTGAGGGACCACGATGCTGGGAGATAGCCTGGAGTTTAGGGGACCAAGCGACGCCTGCTGAGAGAGAGGGTCAGGCGGACTGCTAAGCCTAAATTCCCCAGACGTACGGACTTAGCTACAGCCTGGGAGGCTGATGGACGATGGGCTGGGAAAGCCGCACCTGAGACAGTGTGTGAACTGTGCTCTGTAGGTGAGTCAGGGAATATGTTATGTATTAGGTAGTGCCTAGCCGGGCAGGTGTTCATTTGTATCGTTTTGTGTGTGAAGACTGCCAAATAAATGCACCGTTTGGACATTGGACATTAAAGGGAATCTGTCACCTATTTTGAGCCTATAATACTGTTAACATAGCAATGTGCAATAAAGTACCTTCATTCCAGCATGTGTCCTCTTTCTTTTATTCAACTTTTCATTCAGATGAAAAAGCAATTTTTCTGATATGCAAATTAAGTCTCAAGGTGCCCAGAGGGGCGTTATTACTCTGCTCCAGTGCCCAGTAACGCCCCCCTGTTGTGCCCAGCCCGCCTTTCTTCCAAGCCCAGCCCGCCTCCTAAGAAATAAATGTACTCCTACATCCTTGCTGAACGGCGCCGCCCCCTCCACTACGTCATTTAATTTATTCACTGCACCGTCCTTGCTTCCTCCTCACTTGGCCTGCGAAATCCCGCGCAGGCGCAGTATCGCTGAGTGCCTGCGCCTATACAATACTCCAGCTCCAGAGGGCAACAGCGCTCTGATTACGTCACTGGGCTCGGTGCATGCCCAGTGACACTATTGAGGCTGTTGCCCTCAGGAGCAGGAGTATCGTACAGGCGCAGGCACTCAGCGATACTGCGCCTGCGCGGGATTTCGGAGGCCAAGAGAGGAGGAAGCAAGGACGGTGCAGTGAATAAATTAAATGACGTAGTGGAGGGGGCGCCGCCGTTCGGCAAGGATGTAGGAGTACATTTATTTCTTAGGAGGCGTGCTGGGCTTGGAAGAAAGGCGGGCTGGGCAAAGCAGGGGGGCGTTACTGGGCACTAGGACAGAGTAATAACGCCCCTCTGGGCACCTTGAGACAATTTGCATATCAGAAAAATCTCTTTTTCATCTGAATGAAAAGTTGAATAAAAGAAAGAGGACACATGCTGGAATGAAGGCACTTTGTACTGTGCTATGTTAATGATTTTATATGCTCAAAATAGGTGACAGATTTCCTTTAAAGCCTTTGTCTGGAAGGAAGTTTGTGATGATGATCCCCTGTGAGAAAGATGATTCCTTACACTAGGTATAGGAGCAGGCTAGGTTGCCCAAGTGCAACAGCTATAAATGTGGGCTGCTAATTAGTGTTTAACGAGCATGCTCGGCTGAATACCTGATCGACTCGAGCATCGCTATGCTCGGCACATGGCGGTACTCGGCCGAGTACCGCACGTGCTCGAGCACCATGCTCGAGTCTCCTCCCCGCATGTTTCACGGCTGCTAAGCAGCCGAAAAACGTGCAGGTAAGTACTGCCATCACTGTAATGCCAGTAGCCATGTTGGCTACTGGCATTACAGTGATTGGCTGGCCGGAACGCGTCATCGGGTGCTATATAGCACCCGCTGACGTGGGTTCGGCTCATTGCGAGTCAGGAAGAGCTGCGCTTAGGAAGGGACAGATAGTGTAGGGAGTTTGTGTCAGGGAGTTTGGTCCCTGCAGTGAATTGTCTCATCTGTGCTGCAATAGCGTGTGTGTGTCAGGCCCAGATATTGGGAAAAATATTAGTAAAAACAATTATATTTTTTCCATAATCTATCCACATTTTTCCTATAAACGGTCCCTGCAGTGAATTGTCACATATGTGCTGCAATAGTGTCTGTGTGTCAGGCCCAGATATTGTGAAAAATATTAGTGACAACAAATATGTTTTTTCCATAATTTATCCACATTTTGTCTATAAACGTTGTCTGCAGTTATTTGTCACATCTGCACTGCAATAGCGTGTGTGTGTCAGGACAAGAGATAGTAAAAATATAAGTGAAATCTATTTTCCTTTTTCCATACTTTTACGTACTTTTTCCATATACTGTGCTTGCTGTGAACTGTGACATCCGTGCCACATCTTGTGTGCAGAGGCCGTGGCCCTGGGCGCGTTGAAACTGTGCCTGCTGCCAGAGCACAAGAAAAAAAATCATCCAAGATACCTAGCTTCATGTCCCAGTTTACAGGGTGGCGCAGGACACCATTCTTGAAGTCAGCCCAGTGCGAGCAGGTGGTTGGTTGGATTGCAGCAGATAGTGCTTCCAGTCAGTTAAGCACCACCCTGTCTTCCACCAAGTCCAGTCTCAGTGGCCAGGATTCTGGTCCACACAATCCTCACACTGATCCTCCTTCCTCCCACCATTTACAGTCTGTCTGGCCAAACAAGTGATCCCACACTCGGATATTCCGAGGACCTCTTTTCATCGCCATTAATTGATTTGGCTCTCTCGCCAAGCACGCTTGAAGAGGGACCTGAGCTCTTGTGCCCCGATTCCCAACCTCTTGAGCATCCAGAGTCACAAGAACATGATACTGGGGAACAGCAATTAGTGTTTAATGAGGTGGATGATGATGAGACACAGTTGCCAATGACTCAACCGCAATTACTGACTCAAGAGGTTGAGGAAGAGGATGACACACAGTTGTCAATCACTGAGGTTGTGGTTGGTCAACAAATCAGGAGGATGATCAGAGTTAGGAAGTGGAAGAGGAGGTGATGAATGATGAGGTCACTGACCCAACCTGGGAAGGTGGCAACAAGCAGAGCGAGGAGATCAGTACAGAGGGGGAGGGATCTGCAGCACTGCAACAGGCTGGAAGAGGCAGTGGGGTGGCAAAAGGTAGAAGGTGGGCACCACCGAACAGGCCCGCAGCTGTTCCACGGAGTACCCCCTTGCGTAAATCTCCCTTGCCAAGGGGTAAGTGTTCGGCAGTATGGCGCTTTTTTGAGGAAAGTGCGGATGACAAAAGAATAGTAGTTTGCAACCTGTGCCACACCAAAATGAGCCGGGGCGTGAACACTAGAAACCTCACCACCACCTCACCAGCACCAGCATGATCCGCCACATGGCATCAAAGCACCCTAATAGGTGGGCCGAACGCCTGGGTCCACAATCTGTGTCTGCAGGTCACACCACTGCCTCCTCTTCCCCTGTGTTTCGTGCTGGCCAATCCCCTGTTCAAGATACAGGCCCGGATGCCTCCCGCCCTGCACCTGGACCTTTGCAAGCACCATCAGTGACCACATCCACTTCCCTGTCCCAGCGCAGCATCCAAATGTCATTACCCCAGGCATTTGAATACAAGCGCAAATACCCAGCCACCAACCCACCGACAGGCCATAGCACTAAATGCGCAGCTTTTCAAATTACTGCCCTGGAAATGTTGCCATTTAGGCTTGTGGACACTGAGGCCTTCCACAGCCTGATGTCTTTAGCCGTCCCTCGTTACGCAGTCCCCAGCCACCACTATTTACAAGATGTGCTGTGCCAGCCTTACACCAACATGTGTCCCTTAACATCACACGTGCCCTGACCAACGCAGTTACTGGGAAGGTCCACTTAACCCCGGACACATGGACAAGTGCTTTCGGCCAGGGACGCTACATTTCCCTGACGGCAGACTGGGTGAATGTTGTGGAGGCCGGGAGTGACTCGTACCCTGGGATGGCACAGGTGCTACCGACGCCAAGGATTGCGGGCCCCAATTCCATCGGGGTTTCCGCCACCACCTACGTTAGTGGCTCCAACCCCCACTTCTCCTCCTCCTCCTCCACTTCCACCTCCGAATTATCTGCTTGCAGCACCAGTCAGTCATCAGTCAGTAGCTGGAAGCAGTGTAGCACTTCAGTGGGGAAGCAGCAAGAGGCCGTGCTGAAGCTGATCTGCCTAGGTGACAAACAGCACACAGCCGCAGAGCTGTGGCAGGGGATAAGAGACCAGACTGAACTGTGGGTCTCGCCACCCAACCTAGAACCAGGCACGATTGTGTCTGATAATGGCCGTAACTTGGTGGCGGCTTTGGAGCTGGGCAACCTTAGACAAATCCCATGCCTTGCCCACGTATTCAACCTTGTGGTTCAGCGGTTTCTACAAACATACCCCAATTTGCCTGAGCTACTGGTGAAGGTGCGCCGCGTGTGTGCACATTTCCGCAAGTCACCGACAGCTTCAGACAGTCTGTCAACGCTGCCGCAGCGCTTGAAATTGCCAGCTCACTGGCTGTTGTGTGACGTGAGCACGCGCTGGAACTCCATGTTCCACATGTTGGCCAGGCTTTGTGAGCAGCAGAGGGCAGTTGTGGAAAACCAGCTGCAACATGGTCTTCGCTAGAGTTAAGCGGACACCTGGATGTTCGGGTTCGATGTGTTCAGCCGAACTTCACAAAAAAGTTCGAGCTCGGGACCCGAACTTGACCACGAACCCGAACCCCATTGAACTCAATGGGGACCCAAACTTTTGAGCACTAAAATGGCTGTAAAAAAATCATGGAAAGGGCTAGAGGGCTGCAAATGGCAGCAAAATGTGGTTAAGAGCATGGCAAGTGCTCTTCAAACAAATGTGGATAGGGAAATGACTTAAAATAACATAAAATATGTAAAAAAAATTAATAAAATAATCTTGATCTTGGAGGACGAGGTCCATATGGAGTAGGAGGGTGAGGAGGTTGTGGCCGTGGCGGTGTAGGTAGAAGCGGAGTTGGAGGATGAGGAGGTAGCCTACACTGCTTTTTGGTTTTATTTATTTATTTATTTTGTTTAAATTCGGGTACACCCCAAAACATTGGGAAATATAACCTGTTATAACCCCCTCCAGCCGTGCTAAACAAACGTTCAGACAATACACTGGCTGCAGGGCAGGCCAGCGCCTTCAAGGCGTAAAGGGCAAGCTCAGGCCATATGCCCAATTTGTAGACCCAGAAGTTGAAGGGGGCAGACCCATCAGTCAGTACGTGTAGGCGTGTGCACACATACTGCTCCACAGGGGCGTAGCTAAAAGCTCATGGGCCCTGGTGCAAGAGTTCAGCTTGGGCCCCCATCCCTCAGTGCTTGTTGGCAAGGGGCAGGGGAGCACATAGCCTTCCTGCTGCCTGAGGCAAACATTGAAAGGGCACCCCCTCATGCCAAATTCTTAACCTAACCCCTTCCCTCCAGCCAGAGGTGTAAATTGACCAGTATGCACTTTCTATAATGCCAGTGTCTTATGTGGCACAAGGGTCTTTGGGCCCCCTCAGGCTCCTGGGCCCGGTAGCGACTGCTACCTCTGCACCCCCTATAGCTACGCCCCTGCTGCTCCACCATGTCGCACGTCCCCGTGATGTGCATGATCCAATTGGATATCTGCTCTATCAACTTTTGATGTTCTTTTCTGCGCCTACCATGTTGATCACGGTTAGCGGCGAATCAGGGTTCCACGCTGGAGAGGGAGCGTGAGAAAGGGAGACCACATCCAGGGGAGGTCAATGGATGCAATGTGATTGAGCGGAAATGTGGGACAAGTTATTAAAGCAGAAGGATTGAATGAAAGGGCCAATTAAAGACGAATTTTACACAGTTTTACACATCAAAGCTAATAATCCAGATATTGGTTGGACTGGAATTCCTTAATACAGGTCTGGCAATTGGCAGTTGAGGAGTTATCTTAATACTTTGGCTTTAACAGGCAGAATGACAAATCTTGCTTAAGTAGTTTTGCACTAAGTCCACTTTCTAGCACTCAGGTACTGAATATGATTATTTACTACTTATTAGGGCTGCACGATATCGGAATTTTGTGCGATTGCGATTAGGGCCCTAAAAATTGCGATAACTATATGCGATGCGATATTTTAAGGGAATTGTGCTAGAGGTCTATTTGCTTGGATTTTCAAGGCAAAGGCACACAGAAATTACTGATAATGCTGAAATGTAGTTATGCTTAACTCAAGAACTGAAATGCACAGTGTTTTTCAAAATAAAACCTCTTTTACTAAATTAAATAACATATTTGCATTACTGCAAAAGTACAAAATACAAAACTTGTCATTTTCTTAATAGCACTGCACAGAACAGATAAACAGAATAAATAGAAGAACATTTGTTCATTAAAATAGCGACTTGCCTCCAGCCCCTCCTCCCTCCCCGCACTGTAACTGATGTATCGCCGGCCGCGCTGTGCAACATAGCGGCCGGCGATACATCCGTGTCAGTCACGTAAAAAGTCAACCATCGCTTTATAAGACGCACTGCCATTTCCCCCCCACTTTTGGGGGGGAAAAAGTTCGTCTTATAAAGTGAAAAATATGGTAATACAATTGCAGCATTTTTGGGTCGGCCAATTGGCGATTGCGATATGGCGATTTATTGCGATTGCGATTGCTTTGGCGATATATTGTGCAGGCCTACTACTTATGTTGAGCAATCCAATAAGGGCGTTTTCCCTTGTGGCAGGCATCAGTCTTTTGCTACATTATTTGATGCAGGATGCTCTCCTGAAATATTCAGGTTCACTATGTCCGGGAAGGCCTTTATGACCTTTAATCATCCAGTTGTCTCCAGGTACCTTTAAGTTCCTCCTGGTCACGGTGCTTGTGAAGTCCCTTGGCTGGGCTCAGCTCTAATCTTCACTAGACTTGGCCCATATTCATACATAGACTTACTTTTTTGTGCTGGGCTGCTTTGACTATTTGGTCTGTCATTTCCAGGCTTGATCAAGGCCCAGAGGAAAGATAGCCAATGCATGGAGTTTGTATGTTCTCCCCGTGTTTGCGTGGGTTTCCTCCGGGTACTTCGGTTTCCTCCCACACTCCAAAGTCATACTGATAGGGACCTTAGATTGTGAACCCCATTGGGGACAGTTCAATGCTAAAGTCTGTAAAGCGCTGCGGAATATAGTAGCGCTATATAAGTACATAAAATAAAATAAGTAATAAATAAGCTACATTTTGGACTGAGCCTGTTCTGCTCCTCCATACACTTGCTTCTCCTTTCTGCTTCCTACATTACTCAACTTGAACTTCCTCTCTGAGTCGGCAAACCCCAAGCTATATATAGTATGTGGTGCCAGCACAACCTAGGGGCGAATAGTTGTAATGACAATGCCAGCCTCAGATTAGGAAATGCAATACATTTACATTACATATGACAGTTAGCAGCAAAAGTTTAAAGTACCCACATATAGCACATAGTGGGACACTGCATATATTACTAAAGATGATCAAATTTTATACGTCAACATTTATGAGTTATGTTGGCTTTTCATTATGTCTTTTTTCTGTTGTTTATTTATTTTTATTTAACCCCTTAGTGACCAAGCCTGTTTGGGCCTTTATGACCAAGCGTTTTTCTTCCTTTTTTCATCATCGCGTTCCAAGAGCTATAACTTTTGTATTTTTTCGTCTATATAGCTTTATGAGGGCTTGTTTTTTACGGGACAAGTTGTAGTTTTTAATGGCACCATTTTGGGGTACACATAACTTTCTGATTAACTTTTATTAACTCTTTCTGGGAGGGAGATGGGGGAAAAATAGCAATACTGCCACTGCGTTTTTACATTATAAATTTTATGGTGTTCATTTTTCGGTACAAAAAACATAATATCTTTATTCTCTGGGTCAGTACGATTACAGTGATACTAAATACTTATAATTTTGTTTACGTTTTACTACTTTTTTTGCAGTAAAACCCCTTTTATTACCAAAAAAATGATTTTCCATTGCCACTTCACAAGACCCATAACTTTTTTTTTTTTTTTTTTATATGGAATTGTGTGAGGGCTTGATTCTTGAAAGACGACTTGTATTTTTCATTGGTATGATTTTGGAGTAAATGCCGCTTTTTGATCGCTTGTTATTACGTTTTTTTCGGTGGAAACGCTGTCTTTTTTTTTTTACGGCGTTCACCATAGGGGATAATTTATGTAATATTTATGTAGTCCCGGTCGGTACGGACGCGGCAATACCAAACATATGGGGGATATTTTCTTTTTGCAATTTTTTTCATTGAAAAGCGTATTTTCAATGGGAAAAAAAGCATATTTTTTTATTTTATGGAATTTTTTTTATTTAATAAATGTGTATTTTTTTTCTATTTTTTTTTACTACTTAATAGTCCCACAAGGGGACTATAATATACAGTATTTTGATTGCTTTTAAAATGTAATGCATTATCTCTATAATGCATTGCATTTCAATAGCAATGCTATTCAAACATTGACCAGCAGGCTGCGCCAGAGAGGCACAGCCTGCTGGAAGTAACGGAAGACAGGCTCGGGCCCCTGATCGGAAGGAAGGTAAGCTTCCCAACACATCAGCACCCCGCGATCGCATTTTCGGGGTGCTGATGGGAGACAGAGGGAGTCCGCCCCCTCTGTCACCACTTTACATGCAGCAGGCGCCATTGCGCCCGACATGTAAAGGGTTAAGCAGCCCGGATCGGCACTCCTGCCAGTCCGGGCTGTGAGCAGGGACCCGGCTCTCATGTGATAGCCAGGTCCGCGCTCCCCGCTGCACGGGGGAGCCGTGCAGCGCTTGGACTGGGCCGCCGTAAAAACGCGGCAGCCCAGCCTAAGGCCCCTTAGTGACCGCCGTAAAAATACGTATGGGTGGTCACTAAGGGGTTAAGATTATGATTGGTTTGTGATCTTATTTCATATAGATTTTTCGGTATCATAGGAAAAAAAAAAGTTTAATATTTCAGTAGTTTTATACTAGTACATATTAACTGTTTCTATTAGAATATCACTAGAAAACACTCAGTGACACTACCACACTTGTAAGAACAAGTATGTATATTTTATTTAAATAAGAGCATTTAATAATGTTGAGGTTAAATGGTACCTGGCCTCTCTAGATTTATAACATCACCCAACCTGTAAACTGCTTAAAAAGGCAGACATATCCACAATTGTCTTAATATATGCATATATACACATAAAGTGGTAGGGATCGACCAATTATCGATTTTACCGATATTATCGGCTGATATTCAGGATTTTCAAAGTTATCGGTATCGGCATCTATTTTGCCGATATGCCGATAACGAATCGGGAACAAGGATCGCGCTGCTGTCAGCGCCATCGCGTGCTCCCTCCGCAGCACAGGGGAGAAGGAAGCAGTGTCTCCCTCCCCCTGTGCCGCTGCCGCCAATGAGAGCAGAGAGGAGAAGAGGAGGGGAGGGGCTGTGGTCACTGCGCCTGTCACGGTGGGGAGTGGGGGAAACCCCCACCGTATAATTAGAGCTGTTACTAAGCCCCTAAAACAAGGATAGGGAGCAGGTCACCTCCTATAGCCGCCCTAATCCTGACCCTGATCGTATGAGCGCCCCCTGAAGGTGGGAGGGCTCATACACTGGAACCTGCATCCTACTGACCCTAACAGTCCCTTGCATAGGGGTCAGGGATAGGAGACAACCGGTTCCTCAAGGAAACAGACAAACCGGAGTCTCCAGCAGCCTAGTAACAGAAGGGAAAAGACCATATGCAGCAACTGGAAGGCAGGTAAGTACACAGTGTAACAACAGAACACTAGCAACAACCAACACTTACCTGCCACAGCAGAGATGGAAAGACGTGCAAACACCAGATGCATGGAAGCTGCAGGCAATGCTGCATACAGGCTAATGGTTCAACAACAGACTGGGGAAAATATCAATCATCCATGCAGATCACAACACCAAACCGACCTGACATGGAACACCAGACATGACATAAACCACACCAAACTACATAACAGGTGAGGAGGGGAAAGGAGACCAAGGGAGACAACGATGTCCAACTAGGATGCCCTCACACTGGAAAGATTACACATCCAGAAAGGAGCAGAGCTCCTACACATATATAGGCAAACAACCAACTGACCTTCAGGCTCACAACACAGTATAAGAAGAGCCAGAGGCCACACACAGCTCCACCAAGCACACATCTTAACCCCGAACACACCAGGATGGGAAGGGACACACAACTTAAAGGGTAAGTGTCAAAACATGCAAAACAACATGTTGCCACCAGCAACAAGCATGCACAGCAAAAATGTCATGGTCCACTTCACCAGACCATGACACAGCCGTGACAGCGCCACCAATGAAGTTAACTCACTCATTCATTCAAATTCAACAGGAGGCGGGAGCTGGCTGCAGAATCGTATAGCTGCACCCGATCTCTATGACAAGTAGCTGCCATCTGCGGAAGTTAACCCCTGCCACACCTGAGGGGTTAACTGCCGCGGATCCTAGCTACTGCTCATAGAGGTTGGGTGCGGCTATATAATTATGCAGCCAGCACCCACCTCCTGTATATGAATTAATGGGTGAGTTATCTTCATTGGTGGTGCAGTGCGCCCTCCCCCCCCCCCCCAAACCCAGTATTAAAAACATTGGTGGCGCAGTGTGCCCCCCCACCCAAGCCCCCCATTATTAATCATTGGTGGCAGTGGCCATAGGTCTCCTCTTCCTCATTGGTGGCAGTGAAAGCTTCTGATCGGAGCCCCAGCAGTGTAAGCCTGGGTCTCCGATCGGTTACCATGGCAGCCAGGATGCTATTGAAGCCCTGGCTGTCATAGTCAACTCCCTGCTGCTGTGTGTACTATGCACAGGGCAGCAAGGAGAGTGTGAAGTCCTATTCACCCTAATAGAGATCTTTCAGGGTGAATAGGACAAGGGTTCTAGCCCCTAAGGGGGCTAATAGTTAGTAAAAAAAAATTAAAAAAACAAACACCAAAATATTAAGTATAATTGAAAAAGAAAGATTTACAAAAAAAAAGCTACACGTTAACAATAAACATGTTCAGCAGATTTGTGTATGAATTTTTAGTTTTTTCAAAAATGAAAATGCACAGAATATCGGTATAAATTATCTGCTATCGGCCTGAAAGTTCGCAGATTATCGGTATCAGTATCGGCTCTAAAAAATCAATATCGGTCGATCCCTACAAAGTGGTAGATGAATATGGCGGATACAAAGACAAGGAAGAGACCTCAGATATCCAGCCACATCCCTGGTCACAGCTCTTGGAACAAAGCTGATCAGTCCCCCAGTAAAATGTCCCCATGACTGATGACCTTGTGATTGGAGATAAGTGGCAGAATGACAGATTATGATATCTTCTTCCTACAGTCCTGTCTTCTTCTGTATCACATACAGGTCTCGCCGTGGAGTAGTGTGCCATGTACTGGTAGGACTAGGAGAGTAAGGGTCCATTCACACATCCGTATGTGTTTTGCGGATCCACAGATCCGCGGATCAGCAAAACACAGGCACCAGCAATGTGCGTTCCGCATTTTGCGGACCGCACATTGCTGGCACTATAATAGAAAATTCGGACAAGAATAGGACATGTTCTATTTTTTTCGGGAAGGGAATTGCGGACCCAGAAGTGTGGATCCGCATTTCCGGATCTGGACAGCACATCGTTTGGCCCCATAGAAATGAATAGGTCCGCAATTCCGTTCCGCAAAATGCGGAATGGAATTGCGGACGTGTGAATGGAGCCTTTGAAGGGGAAATATAAACCACACATGAAAAATCATATTTTACCAGAATCAGTGCTAGACTAATGAATCAGTGCTAGACTAATGCAAATTGACGACAGATCAATAGGATATGTTATTAGTATATGATCAGGTTGGGTCTGAACTGTGACATCTTCATTCATTCAAGTGAATGGGACTGAGCTGAAACTGAGATATAATAAGATATAAAGCAAGAGAAAGGACTGCAATGGTCCACTAAGTGCAGCAGACCCTGCATTCTCCTGACCAGTGGTGGCCCTAGTATCCAGACCTGCACCATATTGATGGCATATCCTAGATATATGCCACTGATTAGTATTTGCAGAGAATCCTGTGCTGTTCCTTTCATATTGAATTTCTGCACTGTATTATTTCTCCTTTACCTATGTTGTTTAAGTCTATTGTTCTCTGCTGCCATCTGCTGGCCGGAATTCGTATGCTGCACGCCTCGTTCGTTGTCTATAAAGTTTTATCTCTGGGCGTGGTTTTAGCAGCCTTGGGCCTGGTCACTTCCTGTAGCCTTTTTCAGTGCTGCATCCTTTGTGACTGGAGACACACACCTTGGCTTGTGAAGGCATCAGTTTTTGACCAGCAGTTGCCTCAGCAGTTAGCCTCAGAAAAGACATCCACATGACAGCATCTACTGTATTCCATCACCGTATGTCACTGCTCTGGATCAAATAAACCCACGTTTGATTGCATCCTCATGTCTACGTCTGGATACATCTAACCTGAGCATCTGCCGGTCCGGTCTGCTCCACTGCTTGGATACGAAGGTAGGACAGTCACAAAGTCATTATCAGTTACACCTTCATTCGCCTTCATGTGGGGACAGAACAGTCAAAAACTGCCTTAAAGCCTTATACCCCAGTCAATATCCGTCTGAATGTCCAATGCCGGCTACAGATCCCCTCAGAGCCCAGCGCCACACTCAGGAACCTCCCCTGCCACAGGCCCACTCCCAGCAAATCTGCCCAGCAACAGTGCACGTCCCACAAGCCTAAGGGGAAGCACGGCGTGTCCGCAGTAGATATACTCTCGCCTGGAAGTCCTCCACTACTCGCCAAGCTACTTTCTACATCCTACGTTAACCCTTGCTCGCATGATATAAGAACAGTTCACGCACGCGGGGCCTCCCTTTAACCTAAAACCCCGCAATTCACTAAAAGGACTTTGGGAAACTCATCGGGGTGCCTCATCTGAGCCGCACTGCAATTTTCAGCCCCCAATTCAAAAGTTTGATTTCTTAAAGAGACAGCGCACCTTAAATCAAAATGGCCGAAAAGGACCTCGTACAGTTCCCCAGTGATGAAACAAAGCAAATGCAACCTGATACTGATCATTATGAAGAGCTGGAGGTAGAAACCACACTTCCAGCAGACCAAGTCACGCGACCAAGGCGCTCTCTCAAACCAACTATAAAGGTCACGGAAAACTATCACACCAGGAAAGATGAGCTATGTGACAACCTGGAAGAGCTATGGGAACGAGTTTCCTCCCTCATATCAGGACTTAAGTCCTCCTCAGGCGATGCCACCAGCTTACAAGTTGCCGTCGGGCGGCTGAACGCAGCCCATGAAAGATACAAGAGACTGTCCACAAGGTATATAACCTTTCTAAAAGACTCTAATATTGAAGAAGCCCCGTCAGAATTGTGCAAGGCAGAATCAATAGACAGACAAAGAGACGCCATGGTGCTGGATGCTAAAGATAAAGTGGAACTCCGTATCTCTCATTTGCAAGAAACTAGATCACACAGATCGCATTCATCCAAACATTCCTCGCGGTCCTACAGATCATCATGCTCTAGAAGCTCCACCCTGAGCGAAAGATTACTAGAGGCCCGCATAAATGCAGAGCAATCCAAAGTGAGGCGTGCCTTCACCGAAAAAGAAGTCCTTGCGAGGGCAGAGGCACAGACGGCGGCCAAGAGGGCTGAAGCGGAGGCAGAAGCCAAGAGGGCAGAAGCAGAGGCGGCGGCCAAGAGGGCTGAAGCGGAGGCAGAAGCCAAGAGGGCAGAAGCAGAGGTGGCGGCCAAGAGGGCTGAAGCGGAGGCAGAAGCCAAGAGGGCTGAAGCGGAGGCAGCGGCCAAGAGGGCTGAAGCGGAGGCAGAAGCCAAGAGAGCTGAAGCGGAGGCGGCGGCCAAGAGGGCTGCAGCAGAAGCAGAAGCCAAGAGGGCAGAAGCTGAGGCTCGAATAAAGATCCTTGAATCAGAGAGGGAAGAGGAAATTGCATTAGCAAAAGTAAGACTACTTGAGCAAGCATTGAGCCAAGGCCTTGATTCAGTCTGCTTACCACCAGAGGAGATAGACGATCCAGCTGATCGCACCAGCGACTACATACTGAAACAGTTATCTGCACCACCCCCAGTGTGCAGTACTGTCCAAGCCAACGACACTGAAACCTCCAAGTCAGCTCTACCTGCAGTGCCAGCGATGCCCACAGCACCCGAGCAATCCAATAACAGTCGCCCAGACGCGCCCTCTCAAGGGCAGTTATTACAGCAAGATGGCTACCAGGTGTTTCCTGGCCTACCTCCACAGCTCAAGCAGCAGTCATCAGAATCTACAGAGGCTAGACCACAGCTCAACCCTGCAGCAACATCATTCTACCCGGAAGCATCTCACCCTTTCACGCCACGCAGCCTATACGCCCCAGGGGCATCACAAGTTGTCATGGCAACAAGCAGTGAGAAATCAGATATGTCTGAGTTTGCCAGGTTTATGGTGAGCAGAGAGCTAATTAACACCAGTCTCTCAAAATTTGATGACCGTGCAGAGAGCTACAGAGCCTGGAAGGCAACCTTCAAAGCCGCCATCGCCAACCTCAACCTAACCGCAGAGCAGGAGCTCGACCTCTTGATCAAATGGCTGGGCCCAGGCTCCACAAATTGCATCAAGAGCCTTAGAACTGTCTATGTGGGACAAGCAGAAGCAGGTCTCGCTGCAGCCTGGCAGAGACTCGAACGCACCTTTGGCAGTGCAGAAGCAATAGAGAAGGCACTATTCAGGAGACTGCAGAACGTCCCCAAGATCAGTCTCAAAGATGTCCATAAGCTTCAGGATCTAAGTGATTTGCTCATGGAACTGGAGCTTGCCAAAAGAGACCCTCGTCTGTCCGGGCTGTGCTACCTAGATACAGCCCATGGGGTGAACCCAATTGTCGTGAAGTTACCATACAGCCTGCAAGAGAAGTGGGCGGCATCAGTCTCAAGGTACAAAAGAGTGCATGACGTCACTTTTCCCCCATTTATTCATTTCTGTAGATTCATCGATGAACAGTCCCAGATGAGGAATGACCCCAGCCTCGACTTCCTGGAGTTCAATACTACAGCTTCAGTGACACCATCATCAAGGTATGAAAGTATTGTGCATAAACACAGAGACTTTAAGAGCAGCGTGAATGTTAGAAAGACTAACCTACCATCATCTGCAGTACCCACTGGTAAACAGTACACTACCTCATCAGGAGACAAGGCCTTCAATCGTGAATGTCCCATTCATAAAAAACCACACTCACTGAACAAATGCAGAGGATTTAGATCCAAAACCATACAGGAGCGCAAGAAAGTCCTCACCGAGCTTGGGTATGCTTTAGGTGCTGCGCTTCATTGGAGCACATGGCTAAGGACTGTAAATCCATTATCAAATGTGAGGAGTGTCATAGTGATAGACATGCCTCAGCTATGCACCCAACTCCACTCACAAGGGATTCACCTGCTGCCGTCACCACCAGTCCTGCTCCAAGTCATGGCGGAGAGCCCCAGAACCACGCTAACACAGCCACTGCTGTTTCCTGCTCATGGACGTATGTGGGGAGGGCCAGAGTGAGAAATGTTGTGCCCGCATATGCCTAATCAAGGTCTACCCGGAGGGGTTACCAGAAAAGGCAGTAAAAATGTATGCCATCATTGACGACCAAAGCAACCGTTCCCTAGCAGGACCTAAATTCTTTGAAGCCTTTGGAATAAAGGGACCATCAGAACCCTACATCTTAAACACCTGCTCGGGTAGCATAGAGACTAGCGGCAGGAGGGCACAAGGATTCATCGCTTGTTCCGTCAGTGGAAATATGGAAATACCTCTACCGACGCTGATCGAATGCGATCAAATACCCAACCATAGGGATGAAATTCCTACCCCGGAAGCTGCATTTCACCATCCACACCTAAGGCACCTAGCCAACGTTATCCCACCTATGGACAACAACGCCGAGATTCTACTCTTGCTTGGCAGAGACAATCTAAGGGTACACAAGGTGCGTCAACAGTGTAATGGTCCCGACTATGCACCATACGCCCAGAGACTGGACTTGGGATGGGTAGTCATAGGAAATGTATGCTTGGATCAACCAAAAATCCGCTCATTCAAAACGTACGTGCGTGGAGATGGACGCACAACTTGCATTAAGCCTTGCCCTCATCACTATGAGGTGAAAGAGAAGCCTCCAGACCTCATACAACCACCTGACGACATTCCTCCCTTTGCCGACAACTTGGGAAGATTAGTCTTTCATACCAGCAAGGACGATGATAAAGTAGCTTTGTCAGTAGAGGACAGAGAATTTATCAAGATAATGGACAATGAGTTCCTTAAAGACGAAACCAATCACTGGGTTTCTCCATTACCCTTCCGAGCTACCAGGGTGAGACTCCCGAACAATAGGGAACAAGCTCTGTCTAGATTTAACGCTCTTCAGCGTACCATGAACAGTAAGCCTGAGATGAGAGAACACATCGTTGCCTTTATCGACAAAATATTCCGCAACAACCATGCAGAACCAGCTCCATCCTTAGGGAAGAACGACGAGTGCTGGTACTTGCCTTCATTTGGAGTGTATCACCCACGGAACCCTAATCAAATTAGGGTCGTTTTCGACTCAAGTGCCAAACATCAAGGTGTATCGCTTAATGATGTCCTTCTCACAGGTCCTAATCTGACAAATAACCTAGTTGGAGTCCTGATGAGGTTCAGAAAAGAGCTCGTTGCCATCACCGCTGACATTGAACAGATGTTCCACTGTTTCGTAGTCAGAGAGGACCACCGGAATTTCCTCAGGTTTCTGTGGTACAAGAATAATGACACCAACGCAGAGATGGCAGAATATCGAATGAGGGTACACGTATTTGGAAACAGCCCTTCACCTGCCGTGGCAACTTACGGCCTTCGGCGCACTGCATTAGAGGGAGAATCCGAGTACGGTAAAGACGCCAGAGACTTTGTAGAAAAGGACTTCTACGTAGACGATGGACTCAAATCACTACCGACTGAAGAAGCGGCTATCGATCTGCTCAAAAGGACTCAAAGTATGTTGTACCAAGCTAAACTTAGACTACACAAAATTGCTTTAAACAGCCTGGCCGTTATGAGGGCCTTCGACTCAGGCGATCATGCACCAGGATTCAAGGACATTAACTTGGGACTGGACAGTCCACCTGTGCAGAGGAGCTTGGGCCTCAGATGGGATCTCTCAGCTGACTCCTTCGGTTTTCAGATAAGTTGTGCAGACAAGCCATTCACAAAACGAGGCGTCCTATCAGTAGTAAACAGCCTATTTGACCCGCTGGGATTTGTAGCGCCCATCACCATACAAGGTAAATCTCTACTGAGACAGTTTTCTGAAACAGTCAAGGATTGGGATACCCCACTTCCCTCCGAGAAAGAGCAAAAATGGGAAACCTGGAAGCGATCCTTGTGTGCCTTGGATGAGATCCACATCCCGAGATGCTATATTAAAACCTCACTTTCCTCTAGCATAAAGAAAGAACTCCACGTGTTCTCAGACGCCTCCACGGAGGCCATCGCAGCGGTTGCCTATCTGAAGGTGACAGAACCCAACAACCAAAATCACGTTGGATTCGTCTTTGGTAAGGCTAAGTTAGCCCCCAAGCCCGATCATACTATTCCCAGACTGGAACTTTGTGGGACTGTGTTGGCAGTGGAGATTGCGGATTTCATACAACAAGAACTGGGTGTCGACATAGCTGAAGTCCAGTATTACACCGACGGTCCAGAGTTTCTGCTTGGAGAGGCAGACGAATGTGTACAGGAAGTTTTCAGCATCCAGGATCCGAATAATGATCCAGAAATCCGCACTGAAGTTAATGCATTAGTCACTGGAACAAAGCAAACCGCAAGCTTCAGTTATCAGCGCTTTGAACGTTTCTCCAGTTGGATGATACCCATCGAGAACGTCCCTGATGGGTGAACAGGACTGTATCTAGCTTCGCAGATCTTCTCCATTCCAAGTTGGAAAATAGGACTAATCTATGTTTTTGCATTCTAACATGTTCTTTTTACAGGTTGTTTATATTTTATGGACATTCGTCATAGTGAAATCCCCAAAGTGAATTTCAGACGGGGAGTGTGCTGTTCCTTTCATATTGAATTTCTGCACTGTATTATTTCTTGTTTTACCTATGTTGTTTAAGTCTATTGTTCTCTGCTGCAATCTGCTGGCCGGAATTCGTATGCTGCACGCCTCGTTCGTTGTCTATAAAGTTTTTTCTCTGGGCGTGGTTTTAGCAGCCTTGGGCCTGGTCACTTCCTGTAGCCTTTTTCAGTGCTGCATCCTTTGTGACTGGAGACACACACCTTGGCTTGTGAAGGCATCAGTTTTTGACCAGCAGTTGCCTCAGCAGTAGCCTCAGCAGTTAGCCTCAGAAAAGACATCCACATGACAGCATCTACTGTATTCCATCACCGTATGTCACTGCTCTGGATCAAATAAACCCACGTTTGATTGCATCCTCATGTCTACGTCTGGATCCATCTAACCTGAGCATCTGCCGGTCCGGTCTGCTCCACTGCTTGGATACGAAGGTAGGACAGTCACAAAGTCATTATCAGTTACACCTTCATTCACCTTCATGTGGGGACAGAACAAATCCCTTTAAATGACCTTTGGCTTTCACACACAGAAATAAAAGAAATGAGTCAGACACAGTATAAGGTGTAAAATAATGTGACATTTATTATATGTATATCTATTATATGTGTGTGTATATGTTGTTACCTCCCACCACTCACGAAGAGCGTAGATCGACACTCAGGACAGGAAAAACCCCTGTGGAGGAAACCTGTGGGAAGCCATGGCCGCTGTACTGCCCTTCCTCCAGGCATACTAAGGGAGGTGACCGCTATACAAATGTGTGTAGTGCAGGTGTGTGTGACTACCTCTAGTGTCTGCATGTGTCTACCTACAGTGATTGTGTCTGTCATTATGTGCTGGGACTGTGTGTGTAACGATGAGTGGATGTTCCTATATGAGTATGTTTCATGAGTGTGTGACGTCTATGTGCATGTGTGTGACCAATAAAAGGATATATTGGTGGTCTTCATCCATCTGGTCTTGGAGATCTCTTCTTCGATGGTCTTGAAGTTGTTGTCTTCCATCTTGGCAGCAGTACAGCTTGGTAATAAATAGAGAGATAAAGAAAGTGGATGAAAAAGTTTATTCTAAGCACCAGAACATGAATATTACCAAACCCAAAGAGAGAGGTGATAGATGTGATACTACATGACGTGCTATGTCTTGCGGTCTGCAAATTGTAGAAATGCCTATTCTTGACCTCAAAATGGACAAGAATAGGACATGTTCTACTCTTTTGCGGTGCCATGGAACGGAGCAATGGATGCAGACAGCAGACGGTGTGCTGTCCGCATCTTTTGCGGCCCCATTGAAACTAATAGGTCCGCACTTGTTCTGTAAAATTGCAGTATATACATCAGCCTCCCAGTGTGTACAGGGCAAATGCCGCACCGCTAAGGTCTTCAGTGTACAGTATTTGGATGTGGCAGTTCTATAATAAAGTAGGCAGAGGAAAACAGGGACTAGTGACAACTTAGGCAGAGGGGACAGTCTCCATTTAAATCTCCTGTTCCACACCAGCCTTTTTTCTTACCAGAGATGACTATGACTGTGAGGTTCCAGGTTCCTCCTCTGTGTCTGCCTGGCACACAATGTTTTCAGCCTCTTTCACCTCACATGAATGGAGAAGGATGGTCTCACAAATGGGGCAGGATGGAGGGACACTCCATGGGCCGTGGATGTTGAACTCCTCATCATTTCTCCTGAATGAGCGAACAGCCGCACCATGATGGATCTGCTGCTCTCTTGTCCATGCCCAGTGCAGAGGGTCTTGTACCATGATCTGCAATTAAAGAGTAGATGCATTAAATTAATATAATATACAGACACTATTCATCGAATACCAGAGTATTTTATTTTAACTAACCAGATCACAGGATTCCTTGTCTACCCAAGCCTTGAATCCCATCCGGAGGAACAGCAGGTTGCGTCGATGGAACAGATACAAGATCGTCCTAAGGCCCAGGGGTAGATCTCTCGTCGAAATCGGCCTTCTTCCTCCTCAAATTGGTTGGCTAAGAACCTGCCAGAAATAAATAAGGTATAAATACATGATATGGTATGATCTGCACGTCACTTGGACATTCCTGTTACACTATGTATTTTAGTGGTCATTTTTTATATTTTTTCATCTGCATATATACACATATCAGTTATAATAAAGGAAACTCACAGAGCTGGAAAGAAGTTCTTTCTATATTTGTCAGGACGTAGTCTTGCTCTCCTAAAGTAGATGAAGACCATCGCCAGGAGATCTAGTGGGATGAGGACAGATAGAGGCAGTTATTAGATCCTTATAAACAACTAATATCTTATTATTTATGTGGTCAATATCTCCCTCTGACCACGAAGACAACAATTTATCAACACTGTAAGTTATAGATTGCAGCATGTCTCCAGGCTGATCACATGACCATAAGCCCCCTAATTTAGATATAGTGGATAATCTGTAATCTGAAAGACGTTTTATTGCATTCCTAATATCATAGTATATTACCTTGTCTGAAATCCTCCTGCAGCTGTCCCTGGCCAGGAACAGACTGATGTTTTCATCCTCTAGGAAGACAGTAGAAATATCAGTATTTTAATGTTATCAACTCAGAGCAGGAAGCAAAGCTCTGTTCAAAGTGCTATCTCCGTGCTGGGTTAGGAGGCTAAGCTCCCATTGAAGTGAACGGGAGATGAGCTGCAGTAACCCGACACGGCCACTACACATTGAGCGGAGCTCTACTCCCTGTCATTCAAAGTGCTTGTTCCAGAGCCGGAGACTGCAGAGAACTGATTTTATATAGTGTTATTTTAGATTAAATATTATGTGTGAAATTGAGGAATATAGCTCAGTGTGATTATCTACTATCTTACCAGGGAGACTGAAGAAAGCAGCCATGTCCTTTGGCTGCTGGGTCGGGTCATCCTTCCTCTTCTTTGCAGTGTCTTCTTGACCGGCAGATAGTGAACTATAGGAGAAGTTTGGGATATTACAGAACCGCCGTGGTATAATAGAGGCATGTGTGCAGTATCATAAACTCAGATTTATTAGAATACAGTACGGTTTTATATTTTATAATTAAATAAATTCTAGAAACACCTATCAAAATGTTATACAAAAAGTTTAATATTTGCTTCACCCCTGATAGTTGAAAGAGGTTTTCACTACTGGACAGGGGCATTCACAAATCTCATCGAG
The DNA here is from genome assembly GCF_905171765.1 of Bufo bufo. Lineage (NCBI taxonomy): Eukaryota > Metazoa > Chordata > Amphibia > Anura > Bufonidae > Bufo > Bufo bufo. The sequence continues at coordinate 299,483,501 of NC_053392.1, read as the reverse complement.
CTCCATAGTAACACTTAATATGGACCCCACCCATATTTCCCAGATCTCGTGCATCAAACACTCCAAAGAAATATAAAATACAAAGCTCAACAAATTTTATTCAGTGGGAGAAAATTTCATTAAAAGATTGTAAAAAACGACTTTACTTTATAAATATATCAAACTAGTGTAAATTAGAACCGGCTTAGTTGCCCATAGCAACCAATCTGATTCATCCTTTTATTTTCCCAAGGAGCTTTCCAAAATTAAAGGTGGACTCTGGTTGCTGTGGGCAACTAAGTCAATTCTACTTTTCCCCAGTTTGACAAATGACCCCCATGGTATATATTCTGAAAAACATATTTCTCAATATATTTATACCAAACAACTGACCTCAATACATTGATAAATCTTCTGCTTCTCTTTACACAGTGTATTATGAAAGTGGCTGCCTGAAGCCACCACTAGGGGGGGCTCAGTACATAAGACTTTATATGCACTCTGAGCTCCCCCTATTGGTGGCTGTTGGAAAATACACTGAATCTATGTCAGAAATGGGACAAGCAGTTCTCATAGCCGTGGTCTGTTTCTCTGGTAGTCATATCACTGCCACTGGACTTCTCTTCTTAGTGATCACTGTCAAATATAAAACCCTAATAACACCATTATAATGTTATTACTGTGAAATCTGCCCCTTACTAAACAGAAGCTCACATGGTGAATAACTGATCATTGTATGGTACACAGAGGAGGAAAGAATACCGAGATAGTAGCCGCACATCTATAAAAATATCAAATTTATTTAAAGCAACAGACACAACAGAGAATGGGTTAAAAACATTGTATACAATGAATCTGGGTCATGTGAACTGATATGTGGACACATGTCCCCCTAACTCACCACAAAAACATGAACATTCCCCCACATGTGCAAATAAGCAGCAGCTAAAAATACATGTAATCCATCAACAATGGAAAAATGGAAAGCTATAATACTTATCATTTAGGATAGCATGGTGGGGGTATGCGTGGTGGTCAGAAAACAAGCCCAACGCGTATCGCCAGGCTCTGCTGGCTTCCTCAGGGGTGCCTGTTCCTAAATGACACATAGGCTCATATATACACATAGTAATCATTAATGACAATCGATTTAACCTGTTGAGGCGGCAGAGTGGGGAGTGGGGGCGGCAACCTTCCAATCAGCTGGTCAGTGGGAGGGATGAGGGGAGGAAACGGGGCTAAGTATATTAAATGTGCGCTTTAGATGTGCGCTTATTGCTGCTCATGTAGATTCCGACATGAGCAGCGGCCAGAAGTGACGTGCACCAGTGTGCGTCGACGAGCCGGCGCGTCCAAATACCGGAAATGCCACCTTTTCTTAGTGATCACTGTCAAATATAAAACCCTAATAACACCATTATAATGTTATTACTGTGAAATCTGCCCCTTACTAAACAGAAGCTCACATGGTGAATAACTGATCATTGTAGGTACCGTATTTTTCGCTAGGTTTTTGAGGAGGAAAATAAGAAAAAATATATTTTGAACCAATAGGTGCGCTTTTGGTGGGTTTTGAACTAATTGTGGTCTGTGGATTGCACACTGTTATGGGGGATCTGTGGGTGACGCACTGTTATGGGGGATCTGTGGGTGACGCACTGTTATGGGGGATCTGTGGGTGACGCACTGTTATGGGGGATCTGTGGGTGGCTCTTATTAGGGTCTCTGGATGGCACTGTTATGGGGATCTGTGTATGACACTGTTATGGGGGGGATCTTTGGATGACACATATATAGCATCTTATGCTATGTGTCATCCACAGATCCCCTCGATAACAGTGTCCCTGTAGTGAATGACCCTCAATACAAGGGGTGGGGGTCGCATCTGCTTTTATAATGACAGCGGGGCCCGTGCAGTGACTGTATTCTACTACATGGGCCCCGCTCACTGTATAATCGTATCTGTATTCTGTAATAGTTAATGGTGTATATAATGTAATCGCATAATCAGCGCTACTTACAACTACAAGCGCTTGGTAGGTAGCAGAGAGGAGGGAGGAGGCAGGCCGGGAGGACGGGCGCTGACAGCGTGAGTCACTAAGTTATGCGCCCACGTCGCCTGCTTCATTCGTGACGTAGTGAGTGACGCGCCGCCCGCCCGTCCTCCCGGCCTGCCTCCTCCCTTCTCTCTGCTACCTACCGAGCGCTTGTAGTTGTAAGTAGCGCTGATTATGCGATTACATTATATACACAATTAACTATTACAGAATACAGATACGATTATACAGTGAGCGGGGCCCGTGTAGTAGAATACAGTCACTGCACGGACCCCGCTGTCATTATAAATGCAGATGCCGGCCCCCAGCCCCTCCTCCCTCACAGCTGATACACCCGCCGCGCGGCATCGCGGCGGGTGTATCATTGAAAATACGGCAAAATCAGCAGCATTCGCCCCATAAGACGCACTGCTATTTTTCCCCCACTTTTGGGGGGGAAAAGTGCGTCTTATAGGGCGAAAAATACGGTATATCTTTTCTAACCCCAGATGTTATTGGCAGGGAAACCTTGTCTGGCCATACATTTCCCTCATCATTATATGCCGGTGATTCCGATGAATGGCCGACCATGTAATATATGGACAGAGCGGCCTCAGTTCTGGAGCACAGAGGGGAGTACCAAGCACCCCCTCTATGATGTCCATATGTCCTTTAAAGGGATTGCCCTCTTCATCTAAACCCACCCTAGTGATAGGCTTCATGTCAGTGAATGGCAGACCATGTAATGCATTGTTATACTTACATATCTGCCTCATAAAGATGGATGAGCTCTCTCTTCCTCTTCCTGATGTTACTTCCTCCACCTTCTGGGAATCTTACATTAGAGAAAGAAATATTAATATGTGAGGATATGGTACCTTCAGAAGAAGATATATATATCATACTAAATCCATACATTCAATCAATGTTAAAACTCAGACTAAAACTTCAAAATATACACTTCTATATACTAAAAGTCTTTAGACTTATTGGCTGTTGAGCCAATAAGTCCAAAGGCAATTATAACCCTGATATGTATTAGCAGCTATACTTGTGGGAGAGCACAATGTTCAATAGAGCAATGTCCAAAGAGATCAATATCATCCCCAGATTTTGACAAGTTGCAATAATCCAATGCTATACTTTGTATAGAATATATAGAGTACTTTACCCCTCCTGTGTTCGGCCCGTTTGTGCACCAGTTTGTCAGATGCGGTGCTTTAAGTTTCCAGGACCTGTCGGTAAAGTCTATGGGGTTTACACCCTTGCCTGGATAGCAGTGTGATTTCTTTGCTCTGCTTTGACCTTCCAGGACCTGTGGCGTCCCACGTGGTTGGCTGGGGCGGTCAGATGACTTGACACCACTGAGGAAGGGGCCTGTTACCCCGAAACGCATATGGTAAAGACAGTGAGGGAACATCAAGGAACAACATTTGGAAATCACCTGTTTTCAACTTTAAACATCTACGGATTAATTAGAAAACCCCGCCTGGAAATTCAAGTCATCTGACCGCCCCAGCAAACCACGTGGGACGCCACAGGTCCTGGAAGGTCGAAGCAGAGCAAAGAAATCACACTGCTATCCAGGCAAGGGTGTATACCCCATTGACTTTACCGACAGGTCCTGGAAGCTTAAAGCATATAACAGCAAATTTAACCCCTTAATAACAGGTATATAAAGCTTAATGACCACATCCATTTTCACAGTTCTGAAATGCCACATATAATGCCATATGTAATGTAATATAACTTTGTGTTATGTGTATCCATGTGAATTTCTCCTTGTTTGTTAGGCACAGATATGGCTAAGCTGCAAGTACTACCTTCAAGTACTACATTAAGTACAGTGAAGAGATATTGCAGGAGACTGAAGAGATTGAAGAGATACTGCAAGAGATTGGCTTGGAGTTTGCAACTGGCTCATCTGTGTTTTTTTTTGCTGACCATTGCTTGAGAAGAGCTGCAAGTACTACCTTCAAGTACTACATTAAGTACAGTGAAGAGATATTGCAGGAGACTGAAGAGATTGAAGAGATACTGCAAGAGATTGGCTTGGAGTTTGCAACTGGCTCATCTGTGTTTTTTTTTTGCTGACCATTGCTTGAGAAGAGCTGCAAGTACTACCTTCAAGTACTACATTAAGTACAGTGAAGAGATATTGCAGGAGACTGAAGAGATTGAAGAGATACTGCAAGAGATTGGCTTGGAGTTTGCAACTGGCTCATCTGTGTTTTTTTTTGCTGACCATTGCTTGAGAAGAGGTAAGGAATTTGGTCAGGTGTTTGCTATTGTGCGTTTGCTAATGAGCCTAGCTCACTAAGGTGTTACATTTGTTGCTGGGGGAGGAGCTTGTGAAGGAGTGTGTGTATATATAGAGACAGACTCATTAGCTGGCCTAATTCATTAGCTGCAAGTACTACCTTCAAGTACTACATTAAGTACAGTGAAGAGATATTGCAGGAGACTGAAGAGATTGAAGAGATACTGCAAGAGATTGGCTTGGAGTTTGCAACTGGCTCATCTGTGTTTTTTTTGCTGACCATTGCTTGAGAAGAGGTAAGGAATTTGGTCAGGTGTTTGCTATTGTGCGTTTGCTAATGAGCCTAGCTCACTAAGGTGTTACATTTGTTGCTGGGGGAGGAGCTTGTGAAGGAGTGTGTGTATATATAGAGACAGACTCATTAGCTGGCCTAATTCATTAGCTGCAAGTACTACCTTCAAGTACTACATTAAGTACAGTGAAGAGATATTGCAGGAGATATTCAGGAGGTAGGCTGGAAGGTGGAAACAATACAAAAAAAGGTAAGATTTGTTTGATTTAAATTTACAATTTTTTTTAATTTTTTTTCCTCTTTAAAATGGCAGACTTGGTTCAGTGCAGGAATTGTTGTGCATTTATTTCATGTTCCACTCTTTGGAGATTCGGATGCTGTCAGATCTGTAGACAGTTCTCCTTACTGCAGCAGGAAATTGCATTTTTGAAATCTGAGATATTTAAATTATCTGTTAAACAAACTCCAGCTAGGACTGCTGCAATGCCACTGCCACAGAGGACCCCCAGAAATGGCAGATGGGTTACTGTAGGTTCTGGAAGACTTAGAGTGGTGGATAGAAGACATGTCCCACAGTTGGTGGTTCTCCATAATTCATTTGCAGCACTCTCAGAATGTAAGGACAACATGGATATGGACTCAAGCACAGAGGGTGAGAAACCATTGACTCCTATGTCTAATGTATGCAAGACTGCAGCCAAGGACAAAAAAGATAAAGTGAAGTCTCAAAGGAAGCAGCTGTTGCTGGGTGATTCAATCATAAGAAGTGTGGAGCTTAAAGAAAATGGTTTTGTGAGATGTCTCCCTGGGGCTACTGCTAGAAGAGATAGAAGACGTATTATTAATATTGTTAAGCAAGCAAAGCAGGAAGGGGACGTGGATGTTCTTGTCCATCTAGGGACAAATGACCTGGCTTGCAATGAAGTGTCAGAGGTGAAAAAATCTTTTATCACACTTGGTAATGACGTACAGGATTTTGCATCCACCATTTCATTTTCTGAAGTTCTGCCTGAGCATAATGTTCAGAATGATAGGCAGAGGCGCATAAAGGAGTTCAACATATGGCTTGGTAAATGGTGTCAAGAGCAAGGATTTGGCTTTGTTTCTCATGATAGCTCTACTTGGAATAGAAAGGAACTGTACAAAAAAGATGGTTTGCATCTTTCTCTCAAAGGAACAAATGTACTTAGTGAACAACTCCAAGAATTTGCGAAAGAGTATTTAAACTAGGAAGGGGGGGGCAAAAGAGTGAAAATAAGAGTCCAATTGCCCCCCGAAACAATGCCAGAACAGGTCAGAAGCACAGAGGTTAAGAAATGATAAGCTCAGAGTCCTGTCTACAAATGCTCGCAGTTTAGGCAAAAAAATCAATGAACTTGCGTCAATAATGGCATCTGAGAATGTAGATTTAGTGGCTGTTACGGAGACATGGTTTAATGAAAGAAATGACTGGGACATAACCATACCAGGGTACTCTTTATACAGAAGAGACAGAGAAGGCAAGAAAGGAGGAGGAGTGGCCCTGTATGTGAAAGATAGCATTAAATCTAACCTAATACAAGTTGGTGAGGCCAACAGTCAGTTTGGGTTACGTTGCAGTTTGCTAACCATGCAGTAACTCGTGTAGGTGTGATATATAGACCACCTGGTCAAGTTAAAGAACTAGATGATCTACTAGTTGAAGAGATAGCTAAAATGACAATGAAAGGAGAAGTTATCATTATGGGAGATTTCAATCTTCCAGATATAAACTGGAAAACCAAAAGTTCTACCAGGAGTACAGATATTCTAAATTCCCTACTGGGGTTATCTCTACAACAAGTGGTTGAGGAGCCAACCCGGAGGGAGGCCATTTTGGATTTGGTATTCACAAATGGGGATTCGGTATATGATGTCATTGTAGGCGAAACCTTGGGATCTAGTGATCACCAGTCAGTGTGGTTTAATATAAGAACTGTGAAAGAGTCCCACCACACAAAAACAAAAGTTTTAGATTTTAGAAAAACAGACTTTTCAAAAATGAAATTAGTCATAAATGAGTCCTTATCAGACTGGAACGGATTACATGGAGTCCAGGAGAAATGAGACTACTTAAAAGGTGCATTATTGAAGGCAACAGAAAATTGCATTAGACTTGTCAGTAAAAGCAAAAAAAGGAAGAGAAAGCAAAAAAAGGGGATAAGACATTCTTCAGATATATAAATGAAAAAAGGAAATTAAAACAAGGAATAACTAAATTAAAAACAAAGGACTGAATGTATGTAGAAGAGAATAAAGGGCTAGCCGACTGCCTTAATGAATACTTCTGTTCAGTTTTTACAAAAGAAAAAGAAGGACCTCCACTAGAAAGGATGACTAATAAATCGTTTGATGCATGTGTCTTTACAGAGGAAGATGTTCTAAGTTTGCTGTCTAAAGTGAAGACAAATAAGTCACAGGGGCCTGATGAGATACACCCAAAATTATTAAAAGAGCTTAGTGGTGAGCTGGCAAAACCGCTAACAGATTTATTTAACCAATCATTAGTAACAGGAGTCGTCCCGGAAGATTGGAAATTGGCAAATGTCGTGCCCATTCACAAGAAAGGTAGTAGGGAGGAATCGAGCAACTATAGACCAGTGAGTCTGACATCAATAGTAGGCAAATTAATGGAAACCCTATTAAAGGATAGGATTGTGGAACATCTAAAATCCCATGGATTGCAAGATGAAAAACAACATGGGTTTACTTCAGGGAGATCATGTCAAACAAATCTTATAGATTTTTTTGACTGGGTGACTAAAATAATAGACGGTGGAGGTGCAGTAGACATCGCATATCTAGATTTTAGTAAGGCTTTTGACACTGTCCCACATAGAAGACTTATCAATAAACTGCAGTCATTGAGCATGGACTCCCATATTGTTGAGTGGATTAGGCAGTGGCTGAGTGACAGACAGCAGAGAGTTGTAGTCAATGGAGAACATTCAAAACAAGGTCATGTTACCAGTCGGGTTCCACAGGGATCTGTACTGGGACCAATTTTGTTTAATATCTTCATAAGTGATATTGCAAAAGGCCTCGATGGTAAGGTTTGTCTTTTTGATGATGACACAAAGATATGTAACAGGGTTGATGTTCCTGGAGGGAAACGCAAAATGGAAAAGGATTTAGGAAAACTAGAAGAATGGTCAGAACTCTGGCAACTGAAATTTAATGTGGATAAGTGCAAGATAATGCACCTGGGGCGTAAAAACTCAAGGGCAGAATATAGAATATTTGACACAGTCCTGACCTCAGTATCTGAGGAAAGGGATTTAGGAGTAATTATTTCAGAAGACTTAAAGGTGGGAAGACAATGTAATAGGGCAGCACGAAATGCCATCAGAATGCTTGGATGTATAGGGAGAGGTATAAGCAGTAGAAAGAGTGAAGTGCTTATGCCGCTGTACAGAACACTGGTGAGACCTCACTTGGAGTATTGTGCGCCGTACTGGAGGCCATATCTCCAGAAGCATATAGATACTCTAGAGAGAGTTCAGAGAAGAGCTACTAAACTAGTACATGGATTGCAGGATAAAACTTACCAGGAAAGGTTAAAGGACCTTAATATGTATAGCTTGGAAGAAAGAAGAGACAGAGGGGATATGATAGAAACTTTTAAATACATAAAGGGAATCAACTCGGTAAAGGAGGAGAGCATATTTAAAAGAAGAAAAACTACCACAAGAGGACACAGTTTTAACTTAGAGGGGCAAAGGTTTAAAAGTAATATAAGGAAGTATTACTTTACTGAGAGAGTAGTGGATGCTTGGAATAGCCTTCCTGCAAAAGTGGTAGCTGCAAATACAGTGAAGGAGTTTAAGCATGCATGGGATAGGCATAAGGCTATCCTTCATATAAGATAGGGCCAGGGACTAGTCATAGGATTCAGATATATTGGGCAGACTAGATGGGCCAAATGGTTCTTATCTGCCGACACATTCTATGTTTCTATGTATTTATAGTGTATTTTTATACTCATGTGAAAATGGAACAAAAATGGAAAAATCTAAGGGGGTCATTTACTAATCTGAAATACACCTAAATAAGGCATATATTAGGTGTAGATGGTTGTATAACGCGGCAGGTCAAAAACTGTGGGCTTGGCGTGGCCTTTAACCCCTTAAGGACTCAGCCCTATTTCACCTTAAGGACTTGGCCATTTTTTGCAAATCTGACCAGTGTCACTTTAAGTGCTGATAACTTTAAAACGCTTTGACTTATCCAGGCCGTTCTGAGATTGTTTTTTCGTCACATATTGTACTTCATGACACTGCAAAAATTGGGTAAAAAAAGTAAATTTTTTTGCATAAAAAAAATACCATATTTACCAAAAAGTTTGAAAAATTTGCAAGTTTCAGTTTCTCTACTTCTGTAATACATAGTAATACCCCCAAAAATTGTGATGACTTTACATTCCCCATATGTCTACTTCATGTTTGTAGCATTTTGGGAATGATATTTTATTTTTTGGGGATGTTACAAGGCTTAGAAGTTTAGAAGCAAATCTTGAAATTTTTCAGAAATTTACAAAAACCCAATTTTTAGGGACCACTACAGGTCTGAAGTCACTTTGCGAGGCTTACATAATAGAAACCGCCCAAAAATGACCCCATTCTATAAACTACACCCCTCAAGGTATTCAAAACTGATTTTACAAACTTCGTTAACTCTTTAGGTGTTGCACAAGAGTTATTGGCAAATGGGGATGAAATTTGAGAATTTCATTTTTTTGCCTAATTTTCCATTTTAACCCATTTTTTCCACTAACAAAGCAAGGGTTAACAGCCAAACAAGACTGTATCTTTATTGCCCTGACTCTGCCGTTTACAGAAACACCCCATATGTGTCCGTAAACTACTGTACGGCCACACAGCGGGGCGTAGAGTGAAAGGTGCGCCGTTTGGTTTTTGGAAGCCAGATTTTGCTGGACTGGTTTTTTGACGCCATGCCCCATTTGAAGCCCCCCAGATGCACCCCTAGAGTAGAAACTCCATAAAAGTGACCCCATCTAAGAAACTACACCCCTCAAGGTATTCAAAACTGATTTTACAAACTTTGTTAACCCTTTAGGTGTTGCACAAGATTTAATGGAAAATAGATACAATTTCAAAATTTCACTTTTTTGGCAGATTTTCCATTTTAATATTTTTTTTCCAGTTACAAAGCAAGGGTTAACAGCCAAACAAAACTCATTATTTATGGCCCTGATTCTGTAGTTTACAGAAACACCCCATATGTGGTTGTAAACTGCTGTACGGGCACACGGCAGGGCGCAGAAGGAAAGGAATGCTATACGGTTTTTGGAAGGCAGATTTTGCTGGAATGTTTTTTTTGACACAATGTCCCATTTGAAGCCCCCCTGATGCACCCCTAGAGTAGAAACTCCAAAAAAGTGACCCCATTTTAGAAACTAGGGTTGCTGTTGGTACTAGTTTAGGGTACATATGATTTTTGATTGCTCTATATTACACTTTTTTGTGCGGCAAGGTAACAAGAAATAGATTTTTTGGCACGTTTTTATTTTTTGTTATTTACAACATTCATCTGACAGGTTAGATCATGTGGTAATTTTATAGAGCAGGTTGTCACGGACGTGGCGATACCTAATATGTATACAATTTTTTTTATTTATGTAAGTTTTACACAATGATTCCATTTTTAAAACAAAAAAAATGTTTTAGTGTCTCCATAGTCTAAGAGCCATAGTTTTTTCAGTTTTTGGGCGATTATCTTAAGTAGGGTCTCATTTTTTGCGTGATGAGATGACGGTTTGATTGGCACTATTTTGGGGTGCATTTGACTTTTTGATCGCTTGCTATTACACTTTTTGTGACGTAAGATGACAAAAAATGGCTTTTTTTACACCGTTTTTATTTTTATTTTTTTACGGTGGTCACCTGAGGGGTTAGGTCATGTGATAGTTTTATAGAGCCGGTCGATACGGACGCGTCGATACCTAATATGTATACTTTTTTTTTTTCATTTATTTAAGTTTTACACAATGATTTCATTTTTGAAACAAAAAAAATCATGTTTTAGTGTTTCCATAGTCTAAAAGCCATAGTTTTTTCAGTTTTTGGGCGATTATCTTGGGTAGGGTATGATTTTTGCGGGATGAGATGACTGTTTGATTGGTACTATTTTGGCGTACATGTGACTTTTTTGATCACTTTTAATACCTTTTTTGGGAAGTAAGGTGGGCAAAATTTCAATTTTCTCATAGTTTTTATTTTTTTATTTTTATGGCGTTCACCGTTCGGGTAAAGTAACATGACTGTTTTATAGATCAGGTCGTTACGGACGCGGCGATACCAAACATGTGTAATTTACTTTTTTTTCACTTTTTTTTTGACCCAGACCCACTTGGTTCTTGAAGATCCAGTGGGTCTGATGTCTGTATAATACAGTACAGTACAATATATATTGTACTGTACTTTACTTACACTTTGTCTGAACAGATCTCTGCCTTTAGCACAGATCTGTTCAGCACCATGGACAGCAGGATGCCTGAGACGGCGTCCTGTTGCCATGGGAACCTTCCCCGTCTGCTCAGTAGTTTTCAGAACTTCGCAGACGGGGAAGGGTAAGGACGGGGCTGTCGGGGGGCTGTCTGGGGGCTCTCTCCCTCTCCATCGGGGGGCTGCAAAGGCACAGCAGCCCCCCGATGGGAGAGGGAGGGAGCTCCCTCTTACTGTTAACTTTTTCCATACAGCGGTCCGTACGGACCGCTGTATGGAAAGGGTTAAACGGCTGACATCGCATCACCGATGTCAGCCGTTTATACCAGGGTGTCAGCAATGTGCTGGCACCCTGGTATAACCACTGTCCACCAACGATTATTCAAAGGGAGGCGGGCGGGGAATCGCGATCCCGCCTGCCGCACCGCCCGCCTCCCGCACCGCCTGCGACACCCCCCCCTGCACCACCCGCCCACATAATATCATTCAGGGGTGCAGGGGGGGTTAATAAAACATTTTTTCGGGCATTTTAAAGTTTGATCGCGGGGATCAGAATCGGCTAAAAGCGCAGCAAAGCGCAGGTCTGAATTAACCTGCGGTTTGCTGCGATCGCCGATACGGGGGGTCACATGACCCCCCGCGGCGTTGTGACAGGATGCCGGCTGAATGATTTCAGCCGGCATCCCGTTCGGATTAACCCCCGGGGTGCCGCAATCTCATTTTAAACTCATGACGTACCGGTACGTCATGGGTCCTTAAGGACTCGGGAAACATGCTGTACCGGTACGTCATGGGTCCTTAAGGGGTTAAAGGGGGCAGGGCTGCAGGCCCATTTCATTCATCATTCTAAAATTTAGAAAATGGTCTTGGAAGCTGTCTTACATTTAGAACTGGTGCTGGATACGCCAAAATTATGGAGAGGCCTGCGCCCACACCTGATGAGTTATGCATCGTGAGGCTCTGTCAAAAATGTAGTGAATGTCTAGACAAGCCATCAAAGTTTTTACCGTCTAAGGGCTTTCTAAATCTGTCTCATAGGGGGGAATTTATTATGAGGGTAATATTTGAAGTTAGCTTTCCTTGAGTCTGTATTGGAGTAATTTGCACCAAATTTATCAAATGTCACCTGAAGCTACTCCAGTTTTCCTACGCCACCATTTTACAGGAGTAAGTTTGCGACCTTTTTGACTTTTTAAAAAGTCTCAGTGATAAATCCAGATTGAAACTCATCAACTAAAAACAACCATATTTCCACACACTTTACAAAACTAGAGCGAGTGGCGTAAAAAGTCGCAACATTTTTGTGTAGGAGACACTATTTTGCAATTTTTATAACCAGAATTTTGGAGTTCTAGGTGACATAAATTTCCTCTAGTCTTTGATTCCCCATGCTATATTGGGGGCAGTAGTGTACATAGCGAAGTAAGGGCCACATAGCAAGGATCAAACCAGGCCCCCCACACAGGACAGAAGGGTTTCTGCCTAAACCCTTTTTAATGACCCTTGGGCCATTTTTCCACTGCTTCATTTGCTAAAAATTGTTCCTTTAGAGGGTAGAGTCCTGACCAAGTTTTCAGTAGTCGCATGGTCTGCCGCTATGGTAGTTACGCCCCCTGCTCGGGGGATGTACAGGCCTCATCATAAATTAGGTGTGTCCTCCACCACTCCTGAAGCGTTAAGTGAGATATACTCTAGACCTGTGATGGCTAACCTCCCGCACTCCAGCTGTGGTAAAACTACGACTCCCAAGATGTAAACTTGATTGGCTGTTTGGAGCATGCTGGGAAGCGTAGTTTTACCACAGCTGGAGTGCCGGAGGTCACTGGAGGGCTGGAGTGCCGTGACTGCCATAGATTTAAAGCACTAATTATGCCAGTTTCCTGGTGTAAATGTTTGTGAATTTGCCTGGGCTCATAGCTTGGCCCCTGCCATGCCTCCTCTCTCAGTGTCGAGGGCAGTGTGATAAACTTTGTTGCATGGATATTAAAAAGTTACAAATTGTGACTTTTTATGCCTAAAACTGGAGTGAGGTTAGTAAATGACCCCCATTGTGTTCTGAAAACTAGACACCCCAAAGTTTTTTTATAAGTTTTCAATATGTTTCTTTTCCCTTCTCATTTTTACAGTATTTAACTTAACTAACTCCCCCCCAAAAAATAAATATAACTGTGTTTTTTCATACAGAAGTTATGTCATTTTTCTCAAGCCTTTTTGAAACCCTGGATGACACACCAGTAAAATTGTCACCAGTTTACATTCTGCTACTTCTGGAGATACAGCAGATATGTATGTCCTGTCTTGTGTATCTATCCACTATAAGGTATAACATAGAAGGAGTTCTACCAGATTACTTTAAGGAGATGTTGACATAGCCTAAGATAGCCTTCCTCTCATCTTCCTATCTCAGTAAAATAAAATATTTTAGCGAAAAATTCACTGACACTGCAGTTTTATGGAGGAAATCGAACCAACCAAGCCCAAAAATCCCCTCCCCTAGAAGGTAAGGCGAGTCCATCTTTTTATTAAAAATTTGATTATTTGTAAAACACAAAGGCATTATATGTTGCTATGTGTATCAGGTGGATGAACATCTTTTTATACTCATTTACTCCAATGAATTTATTGTAGACTGTGATGCAGACCGTCCATTTGATATCAGAGGTGGGACCACCATGTTCTCTCGCTTTTGTGTTTGTGTGGACAGGTATCAACCTAAACTTGTCCTTGCAGTCACTGAAATTTTGTTGTAAAAGCCCCCATATCAGTCCATGTAATTGCTTATACAATGGAACACTTGCATAGTAATGAGTGTACAACTAATAAGTATTCAGTAGAGGCCACTTCAAGTCCTAGACTATTTTGCCAATGGTTGCAATTTCACTGACAAATCTTAGGAATTCAATGTAATATTTTTCCCCCTTAATAGACAAAGGTGTATCCTATAGTGGTCCCACACAGCTTGCAAATTCTTACCCCATATTTAGTGCTGGGATAGTGCTGGGAAAGTGCAGGAAAACAAAGAATAAGCAGCAGTCATGAGGATACCATGCCAAGTAGATATGGTGTCAAGCAAGCTGATGGTTTCATGAGCAGACAATTCTTTAAAGAGGTTGTCCCATAAAAATATTTTGCCGTTTTCAAATCAGCACCTGGATCTGAATAGTTATTCAATGAAATATATCTGTATAGCGCCACTTACTTATTGTTCTTTTTCTTATTTATTTGTCCGGCTCACTGAGATGAACGCACATGCTCAGTTTTATCCTGTGATATGGAGAGAGCTCCAGCAGAAAGGACACGCCTCCTGAGCTTCAACAGGAAAGACACTCCCCTGAGCTGCCAGCTTGATATAAATCTAAATAATAAAAGTAAAAATAATGGATTGCACACTAATATCTGGTTTCGCATGGACTACATTAGAATGAGGAGTTATAAAAAAATTTATTCACACCGTGTGTTACAAGGAAAAAAAAGTACAGGATTAAAAATAAAGATTGAAAATCCCACATATAATCACTGGTGATTACAAACATATCGTGGATTGGTAACGTATAATTTACAACATTACAATCTGCTACATTATCAAGGGAAATATCACAGTGATAAGATATTCTAAGACTTTGGTACTAAAAGATCAAACAGCGCATTAAGCAACAGCTAGCCTACAAATGAACTGAATAATTCTATTATTTTATCATTACATTCTTGGAATAGAATCTTATTTCCATAACTTCTTGTAAGGAGACTACCTATATACTTTAATCAACACATAATGGTCACTTTTGGAACATACTACTAAAGAGTGACTTTGCATTTTTTGGAACATTTTTTGGAACTTTTTGGAGTCATATATCATATATTCTTTTGGATTTATATATCTAATATACACTGCTCAAAAAAATAAAGGGAACACAAAAATAACACATCCTAGATCTGAATTAATTAAATTTTCTTCTGAAATACTTTGTTCTTTACATAGTTGAATGTGCTGACAACAAAATCACACAAAAATAAAAAAATGGAAATCAAATTTTTCAACCCATGGAGGTCTGGATTTGGAGTCACACTCAAAATTAAAGTGGAAAAACACACTACAGGCTGATCCAACTTTGATGTAATTTCCTTAAAACAAGTCAAAATGAGGCTCAGTAGTGTGTGTGGCCTCCACGTGCCTGTATGACCTCCCTACAACGCCTGTGCATGCTCCTGATGAGGTGGCAGACGGTCTCCTGAGGGATCTCCTCCCAGACCTGGACTAAAGCATCTGCCATCTCCTGGACAGTCTGTGTTGCAACGTGACGTTGGTGGATAGAGCGAGACATGATGTCCCAGATGTGCTCAATTGGATTCAGGTCTGGGGAACGGGCGGGCCAGTCCATAGCATCAATGCCTTAGTCTTGCAGGAACTGCTGACACACTCTAGCCACATGAGGTCTAGCATTGTCTTGCATTAGGAGGAACCCAGGGCCAACCGCACCAGCATATGGTCTCACAAGGGGTCTCGGTACCTAATGGCAGTCAGGCTACCTCTGGCGAGCACATGGAGGGCTGTGCAGCCCTCCAAAAAAATGCCGCCCTACACCATTACTGACCCAATGCCAAACCGGTCATGCTGGAGTATGTTGCAGGCAGCAGAACGTTCTCCATGGCGTCTCCAGACTCTGTCACGTCTGTCACATGTGCTCAATGTGAACCTGCTTTCATTTGTGAAGAGCACAGGGCGCCAGTGGCGAATTTGCCAATCTTGGTGTTCTCTGGCAAATGCCAAACGTCCTGCACGGTGTTGGGCTGTAAGCACAACCCCCACCTGTGGACGTCGGGCCCTCATATCACCCTCTTGGAGTCTGTTTCTGACCGTTTGAGCAGACACATGCACATTTGTGGCCTGCTGGAGGTCATTTTGCAGGGCTCTGGCAGTGCTCCTCCTGTTCCTCCTTGCACAAAGGCAGAGGTAGCGGTCCTGCTGCTGGGTTGTTGCCCTCCTACGGCCTCCTCCACGTCTCCTGATGTAATGGCCTGTCTCCTGGTAGCGCCTCCATGCTCTGGACACTACGCTGACAGACACAGCAAACCTTCTTGCCACAGCTCGCATTGATGTGCCATCCTGGATAAGCTGCACTACCTGAGCCACTTGTGTGGGTTGTAGACTCCGTCTCATGCTACCACTAGAGTGAAAGCACCGCCAGCATTGAAAAGTGACCAAAACATCAGCCAGGAAGCATAGGAACTGAGAAGTGGTCTGTGGTCACCACCTGAAGAACCACTCCTTTATTGGGGGTGTCTTGCTAATTGCCTATAATTTCCACCTGTTGTCTATCCCATTTGCACAACAGCATGTGAAATTGATTGTCACTCAGTGTTGCTTCCTAAGTGGACAGTTTGATTTCACAGAAGTGTGATTGACTTGGAGTTACATTGTGTTGTTTAAGTGTTCCCTTTATTTTTTTGAGCAGTGTATATTGGATGAGAGTCTCAGATTTTATAATGTTTGCATCAATTGTATGAGTGCATTATTTTCTGTAATTTTTATTTTATAAATTGTGGGGACTCTCTCTGGTAGACAGGATTAGTGGATGCAGTATAGAGGCAACAAGTTCTTTGCATCAAACAGTTCAGTGTTTTATTCACACTTTAGGCAAGTGACAAAGCAAGCAGTCATATTCAAACAAAAAAGTCACCTTGCGGTGTTGGTGGTGGTAATTCACACCATGCGGCAATTCTGCCTCAAAGAGTCCTTGCTCATAGCAGCACCAACCTGTTTTCACGCCAAACAGGTACGGATGTAGCAGGGTTAACACACATGCTTTATGAGACATGTTATCTAAACTAAATGTAACTAAATGCGTTAAGCAATTGCTTTTCAATGGCTTTTGTTTCAAGATAACATGATGAGTTAAGAAATTTGAGTTAAGAGTGTGTGTGTTACCCCTGCTACATCTGTAGCAAGCCTTAATTCCAGACACAAGGCTACCAGATCCTAACACAGAGACATGGCTTCTGAGCCCAGCTGCCTATTAAGGACAGCCAGGTGCTGCCAAAACCCGTAACGGTATTTAAAATCCTGTCCAGTATTTGACCTCACCTGGCTTTAAATCAGCCCAGCAGCACATGCTGGGAGATAAATACCTGTTTCCCCAGACCAAACCTCTCACTGTGTCACATACCCCCCCTTTGTTCAACCCTGAGGGGGTGAACACAGGCCAGACAGTGTACCCGGGACAGGGCATCCGCATTTCCCTGTAACCGGCCTGCCCTTAGTTTCACTGAAAACGTAAAGTTTTGCAGGGAGAGAAACCATCGGGTGAACCGGGCATTTTCTATCCTTGGCCTGGCTCATCCACTTGAGAGGGGAGTGGTCAGTCACCAGGCAGAATTTTCTCCCCAATAAATAATAGCAGAAAAATTCTAGTGCCCACAGGATAGCCAGACACTCTCTCTCCACTATACTATACCGGGTCTCGGCTGGGGTGAGCTTACGGCTGAGGAATACAACGGGATGCTCCTCCTATTGACTTCCTGAGACAGTGAGACAGTACAGCACCGAGGCCGACTTCGGAGGCATCGGTCTGTACTATAAACTCTCTTTTGAAGTCACCAAAACCGGGGACTCCATAGCTGAGTAATTACGTCTAACTAGGTTACCTGTATGGGAGTCTTTTCTTGTCATTGCACTTTATGTATTTGCTTCTACATTTTATATGATGTCTAATTTGTGTTGTGTGTATTTCTACCAATAAAATGTAATTACATTATATGTGTGTTTTTGGTTATCTGGGTAACGTACTCAATGACACTTTTATGTGGAGTGGGTTGTTGTTCCCACGCCTCACTGGCCACGTCGAAGATACCGTGAGGGTTTCTGCCATACAGCAGTTCGAAGGGCGAGAACCCAGTAGAGGCCTGGGGTAACTCTTGCACTGCGAACATGAGATAGGGCAGAAGAAGGTCCCAGTCCTTCCCATCTTTAGACACTACCTTTTTCAACATATTTTTTCATGTTTGGTTAAACCGTTCTACCAGACCGTCCGTAGTTGTTTTATGTGCAGCAACTTACAGAGTTCCCCAATCACCTTGGACATAAAAGGGGTCTCTTGGTCGGTCAGAACCTCTTTAGGTAGTCCTACTCGGGAAAACATCTCCATTAACTCCTTAGCTATGAGTTTGGCCAAGGTATGTCACAGTGGCACAGCCTCAGGGTACGGAGTGGCGTAGTCTAGAATGAATAAGATGTGTTAATGCCCTCTGGCGGACTTCAGTACTGGGCCTATGAGGTCCATAGCTATTTGGTCAAACGGTACTTCGATAATCGAGTGAGGTACTAGGGGACTACAGAAATGTGGCTGGGGGCTAGTTATATGGCAGGTCGGGCAAGACTTACAAAACTCTTCCACTTCTTTGAATATGCTGGGCCAGTAAAACCGCTGTAGAATACGATCCTAAGTTTTCAGCAGCCCCAGGTGACCCCCGAGAACATTTTAGTGGGCTATATCTAACACAAGCTTGCGATAAGCCTTGGGGACCACCAACTGCTCAATAGGATCACCCTGTAGTTGGTTTACCTGATACAACACATCCTGATGAACCACAAAACAGGGAAACACTGACTCTGCCCCAGGTTGTTGTGGTTCACCATCTACTATTTACATATTTTCCCAGGCGCGGGATAGGGTTGGGTCCTGACGTTTGGCGGTACCAAAGTTATCCCCGGAGACATTGAGGTCTGCCAATTCAGGACCCGGCGGCAAGTCCTCCACATCTCCCACCATCACACTTAGCGGGGTTGTCTCCCCCTCTTCCACCGAAGTGGTGGTCACCCCTACTGCTGGCCCTTTGGTCTCAGGTTCCCAGGGTTCTGGTCTCCCCCCTGAGCCGGGCCACTCTGCTAGGGTTACCCCTGTCTCATAGGTGTCAGTCACTCTCATAGCAGGCCACAGTGCCGGGAAGCCCGGGAAGTCTCTCATTATTATAAGTTCATAATGTAGATTTGTGGCGACAGCCACCTCGTGGATCTTTTTACCGGCCTCCATGGTTAGAGACACCAGCGCAGTGGGGTAGTCTTTTAAGTCTCTGTGGATGCACATCACCCTGACTTTCCAGCCAGTAAACTCAGTGGACGGCACCAGGGTAGCCCTTACTAGGGTCACCAGACTCCCTGACTCCAGCCGAGCTTCCGCCGGAGTGTCTTCCACTTTCACCTGGTACAAGTGATCTAGAGACACTGGGGAACCTGTTGCACACAGCCTCCTGGCATATAGCGACTGACTGTAGCCATAGTTAGTGTCCATGTGCTCAACCCGATGGGTACAGTCAGCCCTTACATGGCCAGGCTCCTGACACCGCCAGCAGACTATCGGAGCCAGGTCCGCCGTGGGTACATCCCGGGCGGGTTTTATCGGCTCAAATCTCCGGGCCTGGGGTGGAGATTTCCGGGTATTGCCGACCCCCCTCCCGACAGAACCCTCCTTTAGATTCCTGGTAGCTTCATCGCGTTCCACCAGGTCCACCATCTCAAGGGCATTGCCAGGAGACAACTGACTGATCCAGTGCTGGAGAGGGTATGGCAAAGCCCTCCAGAACATATTGGCTATCCAGCATAGCCGGGGGACTCAGCACATCAGGCTGTAGCCACTTTTGCAAGAGGTGGAGTAAGTCATAATACTGGGTCCTCGCAGGCTCAGCCGGCTTAAACCCCCACTGATGCACGCCCTGGGCCTGGACCAACACATTCCCCCCCAGTCTTGCCGAAATCTCACCCATTACTTTTTGGTAGTCGGCCGCTTGATCGTCCGGCAAGACAAAATACACCCGCTGGGAATCGGATGCCAGGAATGGAAAGACGACCTCAGCCCACTGGTCACGGGGTAGCTTTTCCATGATGGCCACTTTCTCGTATATCGCCAGGTAGGTTTCAATGTCGTCTGCGGGGGTCATCTTAGACTGCGGTGGTCCAGGCATCGTGGACACTCGGGGTTGCTCCTGCTGTCTGCAAAGCCATCATGTATTGTCGCAGCAACTGGTTAGAATCCTGCTGCTGCTTATTAGCCTTGCATTGCTGCAGGTTTGTCTCTCGCTGCTGCAGATTAGCCTCCATGAGGACCTTCACAACAGCCTCCATTTTGTCGTGGTGCACTGGTTATAATACAGCTGGTTTAATGTACAACATACAACCGTGCCTGAAAAATGCAGAAACCAAAAATATCAGCGATCACGCCAGCCTTACTGCTGATGCATGCATCCTCCACCAATTGTGGTGACTCGCTCTAGTAGACAGGATTAGCAGATGCAGTATAGAGGCAACAACAAGTTCTTTGGATCAACCAGTTCAGTGTTTTATTTACACTTAGGCAAGTGACAAAACAAGCAGTCATATTCAAACAAAAAGTCACCTTGCGTTGTTGGTAGTAATTCACACTATGCGGCAATTCTGCCTCAGAGTCCTTGCTCATAGCATCACCAACCTGTTTTCACGCCAAACAGGTAGCAAGCCTTCATCTAGACACAAGGCTCCCAGATCCTAACACAAAGACATGGCTTCTGAGCCCAGCTGCCTATTAAGGATAACCAGGTGCTGCCAAAACCCTGACCGGCACTTAAAATCCCGTCCAGTATTTGACCTCACCTGGCTATAAATCAGCCCAGCAGCACATGCTGGGAGGAAAATACCTGTTTTTCCAGACCAAATCTCTCACTGTGTCACAAAATGTAGCCATGGACATCCGCATATTTAGTTATCATATTGTGCAGGATGTTTTGTATTTTTTTCTGTGATTTTTAAGATATATTCACAAATGAATAATAAAGGAAAGACACAACATAGATTCATAAGAATAGATGCCAGAGTCATAAGAATTGTCATTGAATATGAGTAGTTACTAAAACAGACCTGTCAGGAGAGGTTATGGGTCCTTTTTAAGATCAGGACAGGTTTATCTTGGTTCTGCGAGCCACGGAATTACTAAGTTTAACAAGATCCTTCTCGACCAAATCTTGTAAGCAACCTCGTTCTGGAAATTCTGAATGAATTGTGTGTGAAGAATATTATACACTGAGCAAAAATATAAACGCAACACTTTCGGTTTTGCATGAGCTGAACTCAAAGATCTGAAACATTTTGTACCTACACAAAAGACCCATTACTCTCAAATATTGTTCACAAATCTGTCTAAATCTGTGTTAGTGAGCACTTCTCCTTTGCCCAGATAATCTACCCCACCTCACAGGTGCGGCATATCAAGGTGCTGATTAGACAGCATGAATATTGCACAGGTGTGCCTTAGACTTCCCACAATAAAAGGGCACTCTGAAATGTGCACAGTTTTGCCTTACTGGGGGGGTCAGAAAACCAGTCAGTATCTGGTGTGGCCATGATTTGCCTCACGCAGTGCAACACATCTCCGTCGCATAGAGTTGATCAGGTTGTTGATTGTGGCCTGTGGAATGTTGGTCCACTCCTCTTCAATAGCTGTGCGAAGTTGCAGAATATTGGCATGAACTGGAACACGCTGTCGTATACACCGATCCAGAGCATCCCAAACATGCTCAATGGGTGACCAGTGAGTATGCTGGCCATGCAAGAACTGGGAGATTTTCAGCTTCCAGGAATTGTGTACAGATCCTTGCAATATGGGCTGTGCATTATCATGCTGCAACATGAGGTGATGGTAGTGGATGAATGGCACAACAATGGGCCTCAGGATCTCGTCACGGTATCTCTGTACATTCAAAATGCCATCAATAAAATGCACCTATTTTCGTTGTCCATAACATACACCTGCACATACCATAACCCCATCGCCACCATTGGCCACTCGATCCACAACGTTGACGTCAGCAAACCGCTCAACCACACGACGCCACACACACTGTCTGCCATCTGCCCTAAACAGTGAAAAACGAGACTCATCTGTGAACAGAACTTCTCTCCAACGTGCCAGATGTCATCGAATATGAGCATTTGTCCACTCAAGATGAACTGCAGTCAGGTCCAGACCCCGATGAGGACGACGAGAATGCAGATGAGCTTCCCTGAGACGGTTTCTGTGCAGAAATTCTTTGGTTAGGCAAACTGATTGTTGCTGCTGCTGTTTGGGTGGCTGGTCTCAGACGATCATGGAGGTGAACATGCTGGATGTGGAGGTCCTGGGCTGGTGTGGTTACACCTGGTCTGCAGTTGTGAGGCCGGTTGGATGTACTGCCAAATTCTCTGAAACGCCTTTTGAGATGGCTTATGGTAGAAAAATAAACATTCATTGCATGGGCAACAGCTCTGATAGACATTCCTGCAGTCAGCATGCCAATTGCACGCTCCCTCAAACGTTGCGACATCTGTGGCATTGTGCTGTGTGATCAAACTGCACATTTCAGAGTGGACTTTTATTGTGGGCAGTCTAAGGCACACCTGTGCAATATTCATCCTGTCTAATCACCTTGATATGCCACACCTGTGAGGTGGGATGAATTATCTCGGCAAAGGAGAAGTGCTTACTAACACAGATTTAGACAGATTTGAGAACAATATTTGAGAGTAATGGGTCTTTTGTGTATGTAGAAAATATTTCAGCTCATGCAAAATGGGAGCAAAACCGAAAGTGTTGCATTTATATTTTTGCTTAGTGTATGTAGAGTAATATCAGATGTTTCACAAACATTTCTTAAAACTGCGCTTTCTATATTCAACTGATCATACTTGATGGTAAGTTTGCATTGAACATTTTATATACTGACACAGCGTGGTACATTGCTTTCATAATGTACCAGGCATGGATAACTTGTGCGCTGTTCTATATACTTTCTATCAGAATGGTGCACAAGTTCATATTGTAGTCGTGCTATGGTCCATTATTAATAGTGCAGTGGAGATAACACCTGCCAAATCTGAATTTGGTCACCTTTTTTGCTAAGGGCCTCTTTAACTGAAG
Source organism: Bufo bufo (assembly GCF_905171765.1). Taxonomy (NCBI): domain Eukaryota; kingdom Metazoa; phylum Chordata; class Amphibia; order Anura; family Bufonidae; genus Bufo; species Bufo bufo. Next base: position 299,460,534 of record NC_053392.1, on the reverse strand, counting down.
CTGCATGTTTTGACCAGATCATGGCCACTGCATTTCCAGCCCACATGATCATACTTCAATATCACTTGTTCCACTTCTTCTTTGGTGGATATGTTATCAGGGGCATCATCCACTTGTCTGCTTTTTTTTGTTTTGTCTGAACTTCAGATCCTGCATACGCCTTATGGATATATTACTAAAGATGATTAAATTTCCACAAAATAGGGACCGGGACTGTCGCTGCCCTAAATGTGGATATGTTAACGCGAACTATGCCCACATGTTATGGAGTTGCAGTAAAATAAGAAAATATTGGGATGAGTTTTTCTCTGCCCTACAAAAGGAATCCTTAATGAACTATAACCCGGGGATCTTGATAGTGATCCTTGGAGACTATGGTTCAGAAACGGAAGTCCCCCCCCTGGGTTAGACGGATCTGGATGAGAGGATTGATGGTAGCGAAAGCTATACTGGTCAAGTACTGGGGTTCTGTCTCCCAGCCCTCTTCAAGGGAGTGGGGTTTATACCTTCAACAAATAAAAATTTATGAGGATATTGGAAGGAATCGGAGAGTTGCACGCAGAGCCACGTAGACATATTTTGATATGACTAATGTACTTACTGTTTGTTGTACTTGAATGAATTGAGGGGAACGACAGCCAATGGGGGGGAGGGGTATAAGGATATATAGGATTGTTATATTATATACACTGAAGTGTTTAATATTGGTCTATGTACTAATTTGATGATTGTCATATTATATACACTGTTGTACTGGTATTAATTTTATGACTTTCTAAAATAAAATAAAATAAATAAATAAAAAAAAGATGATTAAATTTTATACGTCATTGTGGCGAAACCAACCTCGCCACTGGGTTTCGGAGGGGCCTGGCTACCAGCCTCCTGCCTCAGGATTATGGCCCATACTAACTTTAAAGGAGCAGACAGACCGGCCACACAGCCTAAATCTGTCTTTGCAATTGTATTTTGTTATGTGAGGGTACCCAGACAGCTAATTTTATTGTATTTGTGTATTCTGAGTGCCATTCACCTAATGATATGCACTCAGACTTGAGCTATCTGGGAATAGGTTAAATGTCTGTGTTGGCTGGGAGGGTGTGACATTGTGTGTTTGGGTGGGGATTCCTGTCCTGTTGTTCCCACATGTGTATTGGTGATTTCCCTTTGTCCTGAGAGATAATTGAATTACTCCTCGGGTGTCTCCAGGGCAGAGAGGAGGAAACCATGATGCATTGTGGGGATGTGTTGTGTCTGTTTATCCTGAGTGCTACGTATCTGTCCTGTGTCACAGTCCTCCTTCTGGTCCCCTTGGGGCGTGTCCACCAGATGGGGACCTGCATAAATACGGGCGGGTAGCCCTCAATAAAGTGTTCCTGTTTTACCCTTTATCATGTTGAGGCTGATGTTTGGGTAACTGATCGACACTGGGGATTGCTATACGCTGGGAGATTTGCTATACTCCCCTGGCTATAACTACTAGCTCTTTTAAGAGCTGTTCCTGCTCTCTGGTTTTAGGAGAGGTTCACCCACTGGAGCCTGGAGCCTTGTCGTAGGTCCAGGGTGGGTAGGAGACAGTGAGACCTCAACCAAGCTTCGGCGGTTCGTGGGGTCTGCAGTGTGTACGGTGTCAAGTGGAGTGCTTGGAGTCCTCGGAAAGCACTAGGAGCACTATCAACGGAGGTAACCGGTCGGGGTGCTAGGCGTTCCGTTGCAGTCATCATTAGAGTTATGCTGTGTAGCTGGCCAGCTAAGACCTGTCCTAGGTTGCTAATATAGCTTGTATGTTTATGAAGCTGGACCTGCCAATAGCCTTAATACAGTTCCTATGTTTATGTGTTAAAGACAAAAGCAGAGTTATTTACTGTGACATCATGTTTTGGATGTCATATAACTGTTATATTTTGTGTTCACTGAAGCAGAAAAAGATAATATGCCTTTAAGATTAATTTTATAGCATAAGGTAAGCTCAGTGACACAGCAAAAACAACAGAAAGCATAGTGTTAATCTAGACCAATCACAGCTAGCTTCTCACACAGCAAGAGTTTTCACCAATTACGGCCACCCTCACAGACAGCCTGTCTGGGAATTCCCCCAGCTCCTGCTGCTAGGATCATTATTCACCAGAGACAGGAGCTGAAGAGACATTCACTCCACTGAGAGCTGAGTTTTATGGGAACAAGAGGCCAATATAGGTATTTAAAACAGTTATATAATGTAATGTTCATATTGTTAGTATTGTGTTTAGAACTGTATACTGAACTAGATATATATGTGTTTACTTACAGTTCCACCAATTGCAACCATACAATTGCAGCCATACAAAGCCAATTGCAAATACAATTGCAACCATACAATTGCAAATACAAATTGCAAGCATACAAACCAGATTCCATACAAATTGCATACAAACTGCGAACTGCGAATACCAGATCATAAGCAATTGCATACTGCAAACTGCAAACCAAGTTGAGCAAGCAGAACTATTAGTTAGACCTCAGATATACCTCTCAGAGAGATCATAAAGTGCTTAAATAACTTGAAGTGAGAGTACAGATACTTAAGAGAGAAATATATCCACTATTTTGTGTTGAATGACAAGATTGAACAGTTAAACCACCATCTTAATCAACCGCCATTTTGTGATATCTTTTCAAAACGTGTTATGTACATGGACTATCTGCTGCGAGGCGGCAGTGTTATATGAAGAAAAGTTGATGTTAATACAGAAGTTATTTCAAGCATTTGGTGTGCTCTTTAAACCTACTGCTTCCATAGAACGGCGCTAGAGGAATTACAGAGTAATAGACAGCCTAGTTAGACTAAAAGTCAGAGATATCAAAATTCTAATGCCACAGGGCAAAAGGCACTTAATAGTGCTGCGCCTGCCACATGCTGGCTTTTCATTATGTCTTTTCTCTGTTATTTATTTATTTATTTATTTTTTAGGATTCTAATTGGTTTGTGATCTTATTTCATATATAGTTTTAGGTATAGAAAAAAATATTTTAATATTTCAGTAGTTTTATACTAGTACATATTAACTGTTTCTATTAGAATATCACTAGAAACCAATCAATGACACTACCACACTTGTAAGAACAAGAAATATGTATATTTTATTTAAATAAGAGCATTTAACAATGTTGAGGATAAATAGTACCTGGCCGCTTTAGACTTATAACATATCACCCAACCTGTAAACTGCTTGCTTAAAGGGGCTGACATATCCACAATTGTCTTAATATATGTATATATATATATATATATATATATATATATATATATATATATATATATATATTGTAGGAAGGCGCAAGGGTCCGTCATTGACTGAAGGTACGTGTCACCGAGGTTCCTGGCCTCGGTGAGATAAGAACCGGTTATTTTATGTGTCAGCCGCAGCTAGTGCTTGCTGACACTGTTTATTCTTAGTGTGGCTGAAAAGCCGATCCGGGCCGGTTCTTATTGGGAGCAGCCAAAGAGCAGGGTGGGTGGCTGTTCCCCACGTCCAGGCCAGGTTTTGGGCTGGGGTTTAAAAACCCAGCCAGCAGCTCAGCTGGGTGTGGATTATCCTCCATGGCAGAGGAGCTGAGGAGTCTGTGGTTTGAGACCCTGAGGCATTTATTTGTGAGAGCCATAGGCTGGGGAAACAGGCCTCTAAAGCCTGCTGCGGACTGTGGGTGAAAATCATCTGCTGACCAGGTGAAGTCTTTTTGCACTGTGAACTTTGTGTGGTGTGAACAGGCACCAAAAAATGAACACTTACTTTTGTCTTGTTTTCTTTCTGTGTGAGAATAAACACTGAACTTTGATTTACAACCTTGTTTTTGCCTCTGTACTGCGTCCGCTTACCCTGCCTACCAGAGCGAATCCCCACTATATATATATATATATATATATATATATATACACACACACACACACACACACACACACACACACACACACACACACACACACACACACACACACACACACACACACACACAAAGTGGTGATGAATATGGCAGATACAAAGACAAGGAAGAGACCTCAGAATATATCCAGCCATGTCCCAGGTCACAGCTCTTGGAACAAAACTGATCAGTCCCCCAGTAAAATGTCCCCATGACTGATGATCTTGTGATTGGAGATAAGTGGCAGAATAACAGATTATGACTTGAGATCTTCTTCCTACAGTTCTGTCTTCTTCTGTATCACATGCAGGTCTCGCCGTGGAGTAGTGTTCCTTATACTGGTAGGACAAGGAGTGTAAGAAGGGGAAATGTAAACCACACATGAAAAATCACATTTTACCAGATTTTAAGAATCTGTGCTAGACTAATACAAATTGATGACAGATCACTAGGATATGTTATTAGTATATGATCAGGTTGGGTCTGAACTGTGACATCTTCATTCAAGTGAATGGGGATGAGCTGAAACTGTGATATAATAAGATATAAAGCAAGAGAAAGGACTGCAATGGACCACCAATTGCAGCAGACCCTGCATTCTCCTGATTAGGGTTGAGCATGAATATTCGAAAAGCGAATTTTTATCTCGAATATCGTCACTTCGATAATTCGCGAATATTTCGAATATAGTGCTATATATTTGTTATATCGAATATTCATAATTTTTTCCATCTGAACACATGATTCCTCCTTGCTTGTGGGCCAATGAGTCATTGGCCCACAAGCAACTTAAGCAACTTAAGATGTAAAAATATGATGAATATTCTAAAAAACGAATATATAGCACTATATTGAATATAGTGCTATATATTCGTATTTTAGAATAGTCGTCATTTTTTTCCATCTGAAGTGAACACTTAACACTATATTCTATAGTGCTATATATTCGTTTTTAACACACGCCTGAATGATCACGTAATATTTGCATATTACTCGATCATTACCTTGCCGATTTTCGAGGGAAAAAAAGAGTGTGGAATATAACGAATATTCGAAAATTCGATATTCTACAAAATATTCGCGAAATATCACTAATTCAAATATGACCCCTGCCGCTCATCACTACTCCTGATCAGTGGTGGTCCCAGTGTCCAGACCTGCATCATATTGATTGCATATCCTAGATATATGCCATTGATTAGTATTTACAGAGGCTTAGGCTTATTTGCTTTGGCTTTCACACACAGAAATAAAAGAAATGAGTCAGACACAGTATAAGGTGTAAAAAAATGTGATATTTATTATATGTATATCTATTATATGTGTGTGTATATGTTGTTACCTCCCATCACTCACGAAGAGTGTAGAGCGACACTCAGGACGGGAAAAAACCCCTGTGGAGGAAACCTGTGGGAAGCCATGGCCGCTGTACTGCCCTTCCTCCAGGCATACTAAGGGAGGTGACCTCTATACAAATGTGTGTAGTGCAGGTGTGTGTGACTACCTCTAGTGTCTGCATGTGTCTACCTACAGTGATTGTGTCTGTCATTATGTGCTGGGACTGTGTGTGTAACGATGAGTGGATGTTCCTATATGAGTATGTTTCATGAGTATGTGACGTCTATGTGCATGTGTGTGACCAATAAAAGGATATATTGGTGGTCTTCATCCATCTGGTCTTGGAGATCTCGTCTTCGATGGTCTTGAAGTTGTTTTCTTCCATCTTGGCAGCAGTACAGCTTTGTAATAAATAGAGAAATAAAGAAAGTGGATGAAAATATTTATTCTAAGCACCAGAACATGAATATTACCAAACCCAAAGAGAGAAGTGATAGATGTGATACTACATGTAAAACAAGGAAACCAAGTGCCCAGCAAGCCATTTTAAATCTTTCAAAGAGCCCAAATCAGCCACTTTTCTTGGTCCCAGTTCCTCTCCTTGCACTCCCAGTTCCATCTCCTGTGCCATCGATGTCACTGATCCCCCTCCCCACTGCCTATGATGTCATTGAGCCGCTGTATCCACATTTTGTCTGTGTGCAGACTATAAGTCTGCCTGCACTTGTGCATTACAGTACATACATCAGCCTCACAGTGTGTACAGGGCAAATGCAGCACTGCTAAGGTCTTCAAGTATGGTTTTAATGATGTTTAGTGCATACCAGTAATTTAACATTAATTATCTATGTTAAATATACTGTAGGTGACAGACTCCATTTAAATCTCGTGTTCCACACCAGCCTTTTTCTTACCAGAGATGACTATGACTGTGAGGTTCCAGGTTGGTCCTCTGTGTCTGCCTGGCACATGATGTTTTCCGCCTCTTTCGCACATGGATGGAGAAGGATGGTCTCACAGATGGGGCAGGATGGAGGGATGCTCCATGGGCCATAGATGGTGAACTCCTCATCATTTCTCCTGAATGAGCGAACAGCCGCACCATGATGGATCTGCCTCTCTCTTGTCCATGCCCAGTGCAGAGGGTCTTGTGCCATGATCTGCAATTAAAGAGTAGTAAATTAATATTATCTACAGACACTCTTCATTGAATACCAGAGTATTTTATTTTTACTAACCAGATCACAGGATTCCTTGTCCACCCAAGCCTTGAATCCCATCCGGAGGAACAGCATGTTGCGTCGATGGAACAGTCGTTTCTTCTCCTTCATCAGGTACCAAGATCGTCCTAAGGCCCAAGGGTAGATCTCCTGTCGAAAAATGCCTTCTTCCTCCGCAAATTGGTTGGCTAAGAACCTGGCAGAAATAAATTATAAGGTATAAATTCATTAATATGGTGTGATCTGCACGTCACTTGGACATTCCTGTTACACTATGTATTTTAGTGGTCATTTTTATATTTTTTCAGCTGCATATATACAAATATCAGTTATAATAAAGGAAACTCACAGAGCTGGAAAGAAGTTCTTTCTATATTTGTCAGGATGTAGTCTTCCTCTTCTGAAGTAGATGAAGACCATTGCCAGGAGGTACTAGTGGGATGAGAAGGACAGTTAGAGATAGGTTGTAGATCCTTATAAACAACTAATATCTTATTATTTATGTGGTCAATATCTCCCTCTGACCACGAAGACAACAATGTATCAACACTGTAAGTTATAGATTGCAGCTTGTCTCATGCCGATCACATTAGCATAAACCCCTTCTATAATCTGGAAGAGTTTATTTTCTATTCCTCAATATTACAGTATATTACCTTGTCTGAAATCCTCCTGCAGCTGTCCCTAGCCAGAAACAGCCTGATGTTTTCATCCTCTAGGAAGACAGTAGAAATATCAGTATTTCAATGTTATCAATTCAGTCAACAGATTTACAATCTACAGAAGGGAAATACAGTAAAATTTTAAGAAATTAAAGTTTTTTTCCAGGTTCCAGGATATAGCAGTTTGAATGGAGCAGGAAGCAAAGCTCTGTTCAAAGTGTTATCTCCATGCTAGGTTATGAGGCTAAGCTCCCATTGAAGTGAACGGGAGATGAGCTGCAGTAACCCGGCACGGCCACTACACATTGAGCGGAGCTCTATTCCCTGTCATTTAAAGGGTTTCTATCACTTCGTTTCACATATTTAGCTGTCAGACACTAGCGATCTGCTAGTGTCTGCTCTACCAAACCATCCTAATATAATTGCTTTTGGGGCAGCCGTTTTGCTAAAAAAAGAACTTGTATTAATATGCTAATGAGCCTCTAGGTGCTATGGGGGCGTCATTAGCACCCAGAGGCTCGGTCTACCTTCACAAACTGCCGCCGCCCAGCGCGTCCCTCCAGCCCGCCCATCTCCTCCGGAATGCGATGCTCCCTGTGAGCGCCTGTATTCGGCGCATGCGCAGTGAATGTCTGACCGCTTCCCTGCTCAGACATCTCCACTGCGCCTGTTCCTCGGAGCACTATGACGTCATCGCGCAGGCGCAGTGGAGATGTCTGAGCAGGGAAGCGGTCAGACATTCACTGCGCATGCGCCGAATGCAGGCGCTCACAGGGAGCATCGCATTCCGGAGGAGATGGGCGGGCTGGAGGGACGCGCTGGGCGGCGGCAGTTTGTGAAGGTAGACGGAGCCTCTAGGTGCTAATGACGCCCCCATAGCACCTAGAGGCTCATTAGCATATTAATAAAAGTTATTTTTTTAGCAAAACGGCTGCTTCAAAAGCAATTATATTAGGATGGTTTGGTAGAGCAGACACTAGCGGATCGCTAGTGTCTGACAGCTAAATATGTGAAACGAAGTGATAGAAACCCTTTAAAGTGCTTGTTCCAGAGCCGAAGACTGCAGAGAACTGATTTTATATAGTGTTACTTTAGATTAAATATTATGTGTGTAATTGAGGAATATAGCTCAGTTTGATGATCTACTTGATGGAAGAGCATGGCCCATTTGTGATTATGTACATGATTGAGGAGGACAGCTCCACATGATTATGTACATGATGGAAGATGGCTCCATATGATTATGTACATGATTGAGGAGGACAGCTCCACATGATTATGTATATGATAGAGGAGGACGGCTCCATGTCATTATGTACATAATGGAGGAGGACGGGTCCACATGATTATGTACATGATGGTGGAGGATAGCTCCATATGATTATGTACATGATGGAGGAGGACGGCTCCATATGATTATGTACATGATGGAGGAGGACGGCTCCATATGATTATGTACATGATGGAAGAGGATGGCTCCATGTCATTATGTACATAATGGAGGAGGACGGCACCATGTGATTATGTACATGATAGAGGAGGATGCTCCATGTGATTATGTACATGATGGAGGAGGACAGCTCCATGTGATTATGTACATGATAGAGGAGGACGGCTCCATGTTATTATGTACATTATAAAGGAGGAAGCGCCATATGATTATGTACATGATAGAGGAGGATGGCTCCATGTCATTATGTACATAATGGAGGAGGACGGCTCCATGTGATTATGTACATGATAGAGGAGGACGGCTCCATGTGGTTATGTACATGATAGAGGAGGACGGCTCCATTTCATTATGTACATTATAAAGGGGGACGGCTCCATATGATTATGTACATGATAGAGGAGGATGGCTCCATGTGATTATGTACATGATAGAGGAGGATGGCTCCATGTGATTATGTACATGATAGAGGAGGATGGCTCCATGTTATTATGTACATGATAGAGGAGGATAGCTCCATGTGATTATGTACATGATAGAGGAGGACGGCTCCACATGATTATGTTCATGATAGAGGAGGACGGCTCCATGTGGTTATGTACATAATATAGTACTGTGGATCAATGTGCTTATCTACATAATATGTGAGTGTAGATCCATGTGATTGTGTACATAATGGTGGCGTTCGGCTCCATGTGATTATGTTACTGTACACCCTATTTAACACTAGAAGCAATGGTTTGAACAATGAGCCTTACCAAGGAGACTGAAGAAAGCAGCCATGTCCTTTGGCTGCTGGGTCGGGTCATCCTTGCTTTTCTTTGCAGTCTCTTCTTGAGTGGCAGATAGTGAACTATAGGAGAAGTTTGGGATATTACAGTATTACTAGTCCGATATTAAACCACTACAGACAAGTGTTACAAAAAAAAAACTATGAATTTTTATGAGGGTTTCTGGCAATTTTCAAAGCTTTAAATCAAATCAGCCTTGGTCATCTTTGAGAAACAGATGACAGAAATCTGTACTTATAAGACAGTATACTTATAAAATTCTAATCTACAGTACAGACCAAAAGTTTGGACACACCTTCTCATTCAAAGAGTTTTCTTTATTTTCATGACTATGAAAATTGTAGATTCACACTGAAGGCATCAAAACTATGAATTAACACATGTGGAATTATATACATAACAAACAAGTGTGAAACAACAAAAAATATGTCATATTCTAGGTTCTTCAAAGTTGCCACCTTTTGCTTTGATTACTGCTTTGCGCACTCTTGGCATTCTCTTGATGAGCTTCAAGAGGTAGTACCCTGAAATGGTTTTCACTTCACAGGTGTGCCCTGTCAGGTTTAATAAGTGGGATTTCTTGCCTTATAAATGGGGTTGGGACCATCAGTTGCGTTGAGGAGAAGTCAGGTGGATACACAGCTGATAGTCCTACTGAATAGACTGTTAGAATTTGTATTATGGCAAGAAAAAAAGCAGCTAAGTAAAGAAAAACGAGTGGCCATCATTACTTTAAGAAATGAAGGTCAGTCAGTCAGCCGAAAAATTGGGAAAACTTTGAAAGTAAGGGCTATTTGACCATGAAGGAGAGTGATGGGGTGCTGCGCCAGATGACCTGGCCTCCACAGTCACCGGACCTGAACCCAATCGAGATGGTTTGGGGTGAGCTGGACCGCAGAGTGAAGGCAAAAGGGCCAACAAGTGCTAAGCATCTCTGGGAACTCCTTCAAGACTGTTGGAAGACCATTTCGGGGGACTACCTCTTGAAGCTCATCAAGAGAATGCCAAGAGTGTGCAAAGCAGTAATCAAAGCAAAAGGTGGCTACTTTGAAGAACCTAGAATATGACATATTTTCAGTTGTTTCACACTTGTTTGTTATGTATATAATTCAACATGTGTTAATTCATAGTTTTTGATGCCTTTGAATGAGAAGGTGTGTCCAAACTTTTGTTCTGTACTGTATATATTCTTAATAATATATTGCTAACCTACAATTCTTAGAAAATGTAGACAATCTCTATACTGCATTATTTACTGCACCCATGGAAGCTGTATATGTGGGCTTCTGTTTTTTATTCCATTTGTCACTTAAAGGCAGGTCTATACCACAGCTGGTGATTGGCTGCGGTGGTCATATGCCATTGTCACCAGGAAGCAGAGACCTGGTAATGCTTATACATTAGCGGTGGGGGATCTACTTATTTAAACAGGATACTTAGCACCTTAAAAATGTTAGTTTTTTTTATTTATAGAATACCCCTATAATCCTTATACCCAGGGGTGTAACTAGATGCCTATGGGCCCAGGGCAAGTTTTGGATTTGGTGTCTCTCAATGGTAGTTTCTAAGGTTGTAATAATGTCCTAGAGAGTGAACATACTCCCCTTTTGTGCTGCTCACAGCTATAGTGTTCTCCAAAATGGTAATAGTATCCAAAAAGCCCAATACTAAAATAATGTCCTCTGACTCCCATGGATCCAACATTTATCTCCTATCCTGAGGATATCTCAGTCCTGGAAAATCCTTTAGGGTGCATTCATATGACCATATGCATTTTGATTTTCGCAAAACGTGGATCTGCAAAAACTTCAGATGACATAATTGTTGCACCCATTTTGTTTTTTGCATGCCCATTGTAACAATGTCTACTCTTGCCCACAAAATGGTCAAGAATGGGACATGTTCTATCTCTTTTGCGGGACTGCAGAACGGACATATGGATGGAGACAGTTGTCTGCCTTTATTGCCTCCCCTTTAAAATGTATGTCCCAGCACAGGTAACACAATGACTTCACTGCATTGCACCCCCTGGCCATGAAACCAACGTTATTGGAGTGCTCCCAACCTCTAATAGTCCACAGAACTAAAGAAGGCTGTAACTTTGACATACTTTTCAACAGGGTATGTGTGAACAGGATGCAGATTCAGTTGAAAAAGGTGCTGGACACCAGTGAACCCCACTCCCCTCTGGACCAGTCTCAGTCACACCCCCTGCGACTGCAATCGTTACACCACTGCCCATGCATCTTGTGATCCTTGAAATTCAGAAACCAACACGGAATAATGACATGGCTGTATAATACAGATAAATGAACAGGAATTATGCCATTTTGTAAATATATATATATATATATAATTGGTAAAGAGGTTTCCCCATAATTGACAGGATAGGTGATAAGTGTCTGATTGCTGTGGGTCCCACTGCAGGAATCTTCATTGATCACAATAAGAGGTGATTTTATCTCAAGACACGGAGGCTCCTATTGCTTTAACCCTTCCTTTACTGTACCACACAGCAGCAAAGAAAAAAGGAACATAAGTACCAAAATTAGGTAATAGCCCCTCCCCATAGTCCCAGTATAAAGGGACCTCCCCAACCAGATCTTCCTCTTTCTTTGCTGCTGCCACCTCAGCTAAATATTACTCTCATGCCTGTTCTGCAGGCTCTTGTGGTTTCTTTTGTCAAGCTAATTGCTTAATTTTGTGGGAGTGCTTATTCTCTGCCATCTTAACTGTCTGTTTCCCTACTTATGCTTAGGTAGTATTTACTGTTTTTCCTGTATCCTATCATTATATATATATATATATTTATTTATTTATTTATTTTTACTGCTTTCTGCGCTGTCCCCTGCTATACCGCGGGGGGTATTCTGCCTGGTGTCCTTTCGGTCCGTGCCTCCCACCGCCGCCTGCCGGGGTTTTTTCTTACAGGTGTTCATGCTCTCTCACTGCCTCTCGGGCTGACAGCGTCCGCTTCGGAGCCATTGCCTCTCCGGCGCTTCTTCTCCCTGTTCGGCTCTGCGCCCGAGATCTCGCGGCTTTTCGCGGGATCTTGGACGCCATCTTAGTTCAGCGCTGCCGTCCTTTTGCCGCCGTCTCTTCAAACCGGGCGTCCGAAATTTCACGAGATTTCGGACGCCATCTTTTCACTGCATCGGCCGCACCACTGAGAGTGTATTCAGCGAGCGGCCCCTGCACTGCACAGTCGTATCTCCTCAGCTCCCAATCCTTTCTTAGTTTGGGGTGACTAACCCCTGTTCGGTACACCCCATCATGTCCTCTGCGCCCCCCCATAGGCCCTCTACACCGGCTCTAGTGATGCAGGAATATCCTGCTCAAGAGACCAACCCCCCTCCTTCTAGGCAGGGGGTCATGCCTGAATCTGTGGGAATATTACCTGTCTCTTCTGAGGCACAGGATCTGGCCCTTCAGCTGTCAATCTCCAACGCTATCATGACTGCCATGGGCTCCATGTCCTCGGTGCTGACACATTCCATATCCCAAGTGCTTATTGCCAACCCGTCCACTAGCCAGGGCTCCAATCCACCTCCGTTGCCGATCCCAGATGCCTACAGAATTAACAGCATTGATGGCATTGTCCCATCCCATGATGGCGCGCAAACGAGCCTGTCCGCGCCAGGCAGAACGTGCACGGAATTGGAAATCGTCTCGGTTGCAGCCCGAGGCTGATCAGCCTTTGTTTAATCCAGACTCCCTCCACCACCCTAGGTCCACGAGTGCCCACGACCGGCTATCCCGAATAAGGTCTGTGAGAGGCCTGTGGTGGACCCTAAGATGGTCCAGTTTTTATCTAAATCGGGTTTAATCCCCGTAGAGGTCTGGATTCGGCCCTACGAGCCTGCCAAGACAAATAGCTGGATATCTTGGGGCCACTAGCAAAAATCTTCGATCTGGCAGAGTCTGCCAAGACAGAAGGATGACAGATCGACCCGGAGGAACTCCGAGGTTGGGTCCAAAGAGCCATTTGCATGGCAGGAAATGCAAACACATCGCTTGCCATTGAGCGGCGCAAGGCCATTTTGATTAAAATAGAGCCCAAACTAGCCAATATGGCCCTGACTGAATCTGGAAAGAAGGCCCAGGGGTTTCTCTTCGGAGACCCATTTATAAAAGACCTCGGGAAATTTGTAGGAACCTTCACCGCCCTAGATAAAGCGCAAGCGTCCATGCGCAGGGTCTTCCACAGTAGGGTTTCCTCCAGGGCAGGTAGTGCAAGGGGCCGTCTGTCCGGCCGGTCATCCTTTCAGACCCGGGGTTCGGGTCGAGGCTCCTCCTCCTACCGGACTTCAGGTCAGGATCCAAGGCACCAGCCATCCTTCTTCCCATCCCGTGGTGTTCCAGGAAGAGCGAGAGCCTACAGAGGAACCCCAAATCTCAGGCGTCCCTTTGGTGAGTCTTCAACCTAATCCCCTTTCCTCAGCCAGTTGTCTAGGGGGCAGACTCCAGCTTTTTTCTCATGTCAGGGCCACCATCACCACCGACCCCTGGGTTTTAGCCATAGTTCCGGGATTTCACATAGACCTCGTGGATGTTCCTTTAGTCGTTCCCCCTCCGCACCCCATGATCTGGTCCCAATCGGCGCGATCCCTTATAGACGCGGAATTGGAGGCTTTATACCAAAAGGGAGCCGTGGAGCGGGCTCCTCATGCTCACGGAGGTGTAATCAGCAACATATTTCTAGTCGAAAAGAAAGGGGGTCAACAGCGACCTGTCATCAACCTCAAGGCTCTGAATGCTTTCATCAGGTACCGCCATTTCAAAATGGAGGGCATCCACCTTCTCAGGGACATGCTTCTGCCAGACGATTGGATGGTGAAGTTGGAACTCAAAGATGCGTACCTAACGGTCCCGATCGCATCCTCATCCAGGGATCTGCTCCAGTTTCACTGGAAGAGGAGCATTTGGCTCTTCACGTGCCTTCATTTCGGCCTGTCCTCCGCCCCCTGGTGCTTTACCAAGCTCATGCGCCCAGTGGAGGCGTGGCTCCGCAGCCGAGGGGAGACTCATAATTTACCTGGACGACATTCTGATCATGACCAGGGATTGTTCCACCCTCCTGGTCCATCTGCAGATGTCTATGACCCTCCTGTCCGACTTAGGTTTCATCATCAACCACGAGAAGTCGTGCCTAACCCCGTACAGAACCATGGAATTTCTAGGCTTCATGGTAGATTCATCATCAATGACTCTCAGTCTCCCTTCAACGAAGTTACGTGCGATTCGCAAGGAGTTGCGCCACACTCTGGCACTGCCCCAAGTATCTCTCCGTCATCTAGCTCGAGTGATAGGTCTTTTATCTTCATCTATTCAGGCGATCTTCCCGGCACCTCTTCATTATCGCGCCCTCCAGCGTCTCAAGATCGCCCACCTGCAGGCGGGAGCGTCGTATGCGGACCTGATCTCGCTGGATCCGGAGACCCGAGACGAGCTAACATGGTGGATCGGCAACCTCTCCGCATGGAACGGCAGGACGATCGTCGGTCCCCAACCGGATTTGATTGTGGAGTCGGATGCCAGTCTTCATGGCTGGGGGACCCACTGCGAGGGAGTATCCACTGGAGGCCCATGGTCGACGGACGAATTGCACCTACGCATCAATGCCCTAGAGCTCCTGGCAGGTTCCTTCGTGATTCGCAGGGCATGCATCCGTCTCCGAATGGACAATGTCTCGGCGGCCCGCTACATCAATTCCATAGGGGGCACCCACTCCACCATGCTGACCCACTTGGCGAAAGAGTTCTGGGATTATTGTCTGGCCGACAACGTCTCTGTGGTGACGGAGTACCTTCCGGGACTCCACAACACCCTCGCTGACTGGAGCTGACGTTACATTTCCGATGCTAGTGATTGGAGGTTAGATGTGACGGTGTTCTCCACCATCTCATCACATTGGGGGCCGTTCTCCATCGACCTTTTTGCGTCCCACTGACGCTCAGCTTCCCAGATATTGCAGTTGGAGGCCGGGGCCCAGCCGCGGAGGCGGTGGACTCTTTTCTTCAGCAGTGGTTTGGTGCCCTGATGTATGCCTTCCTGCCGTTCTTTCTGATTCCTCGAGTCCTGGCCAACGTCTGTCACCAAGCATCAGAGCTCACCCTAATATTACCCTTTGGGTAGGCTGAGTCCATTAACCACTAAGAAGAGGTTGTTTTCCATCCTACTCACGAAGCTCGTTGCAGTTGGTGTTGTCAGCCGGCCAGTTGTTTATCTTGCCGGATCAGTTGGGTTTTCCAAGTTGGTTCGTCATCAATTGAAGTTGGTTCCTCCTCCAGTTGACAGCTGTTCCGGTTCCGTTGATGAGGGTGTCAAGTCGACAAAGAAAGAGGAAGATCTGGTTGGGGGAGGTCCCTTTATACTAGGACTATGGGGAGGGGCTATTACCTCATTTTGGTAGTTATGTTCCTTTTTTCTTTGCTGCTGTGTGGTACAGTAAAGGAAGGGTTAAAGCAATACTCGCCTCCGTGTCTTTCATAAAATCATGACTTTACATCATAAACTAGGAAAATCATGCAATTGTTTGCCCCACGGGTTGTATCTTAGAGATTGGGGGCATATCGCTAGGATATGCCCCCAATGTGTCATAGGAGCAGGTCCCAGAAATGAAACCCACACCTATCCTTAGAACTGAACCCACAAAATAAAGGAGGGTGCACCGCACATGCACAGCCACCCTCCATTAATTTATATGGGAGTACCTAAAATAACTGAGCGCTGGCTCGGCTATTTCTATAAGCCTCATAGAAATGAATGGTGTTATGACTGCGTTTGGGCAGTATATTGCCCATTCATTTCAATGGGACTTCTGAAAATAGAGAATCAAGGACAGGTATGCATGCGCGGTGTACCCTCTGTCACTTTGCAGGCTCTATTGGACCCGCACCTATCAAAGATTGGGGTTGTATCCTAGCGATATGCTCCCAATGTCCAAAACGAGTTAACCCTTTTAAGTGTATGGGACTGATGGGGATAGTCCAGTCCAGTGGCGGATAGGTGAGAAGTGTTGATTCTAAGAAAACCCCTTTAACTGTATGTTAGAGGTCCCATGGCGCTTGGAAGTCACCTGACAGATGCCATATTTAATCGTGTTCATCTCTTCCATTTTTGAGCTTCACTGGACTGATACATGTGCTGTACCATTAGACTGCACAGAGACAGGAGTCTACAGAACGGCAGTGGTATAATAGAGGCATGTGTGCAGTATTATAAACTCAGATTTATTACAATACAGTATGGTTTTATATTTTATAATTAAATACATTCTAGAACAGCCCATTAAAATGTTATACAAAAAGTTTAATATTTGCTTCACCCCTGATAGTTGAAAGGGGTTTTCACTACTGGACAGGGGCATTCAGAACACTTAATATGGACCCCACCCAAATTCCAAGATCTCGTGCATCAAACACTCCAAAGAAATATAAAATACAAAGCTCAACAATTTTTATTAAAAGATTGTAATAAACGACTTTACTTTATAAATATGGGGGTCATTTATCAAACTGGTGTAAAGTAGAACCGGTTTAGTTGCCCATAGCAACCAATCTCATTCCTCCTTTCATTTTCCAAAGGAACTGTCCAAAATAAAAGGTGGACTCTGTGGACAACTAAGTCAGTTCTACTTTACACCAGTTTGATAAATGACCCCCATGGTGCCTATTCTGAACACCATATTTCTCAATATATTTACACCAAACTGACCTCAATACATTGATAAATCTCCTACTTCTCTTTACACAGTGTATTATGAAAGTGGCTGCCTGAAGCCACCACTAGGGGGGGCTCAGTACATAAGACTTTATATGCACTCTGAGCTCCCCCTATTGGTGGCTGTTGGAAAATACACTGAATCTATGTCAGAAATGGGACAAGCAGTTCTCATAGCCGTGGTCTGCTTCTCTGGTAGTTATATCACTGCCACTGGACTTCTCTTCTTAGTGATCACTGTCAAATATATAACCCTAATAACACCAATTTAATGTTATTACTGTGAAATCTGCCCCTTACTAAACAGAAGCTCACATGGTGAATAACTGATCATTGTAGGTATATCTTTTCTAACCCCAGATGTTATTGGCAGGGAAACCTTGTCTGGCCATACATTTCCCTCACATCATTATATGCCGGTCATTCAGATGAATGGCCAACCATGTAATATATGGACAGAGCGGCCTCAGTTCTGGAGCACAGAAGGGAGTACCAAGCACCCCCCTCTATGATGTCCATATGTCCTTTAAAGGGATTGTCCTCTTCATCTAAACCCACCCTAGTGATAGGCTTCATGTCAGTGAATGGCAGACCATGTAATGCATTGTTATACTTACCTCTCTGCCTCATAAAGATGGATGAGCTCTCTCTTCCTCTTCCTGATGTCACTTCCTCCTCCTTCTGGGAATCTTACATTAGAGAAAGAAATATTAATATGTGAGGATATGGTACCTTCAGAAGAAGATATATATCATGCTAAATCCACCACTAACTGACTCTGAACACCTTAAAGGGAACCTGTCACCTCCAACAAACATCCCGGCCGGCAGCAGTACCTTCGAGTGGCCAGCAGCATGCTTGTAATGATCATTTTCTTCCTGCAGGCAGATGAAGCAAAAGCTGTAAAAACGTTCTTTAATCCCCTGCCGGCGCGCTTCTCTAGTCAGGCTTGAAGTGACGGAGGCAGCGGCCTACTTGCTTCAGGTCACGGTAACCACGCCCCCTTCCCTGCCCCTTCACTGTGACTGACAGCTGGCAGTTCGGCAAAGCCAGCCGAACTTTCGTGCATAAGCGCTGTCAATCATAGCGAAGGGGCAGGGAAGGGGGCCGTGGTAACCGTGACTTCAAGCAAGTAGGCCGCTGCCTCCGTGACTTCAAGCCTGACTAGAGAAGCGCGCCGGCAGGGGATTAAAGAACGTTTTTACAGCTTTTGCTTCATCTGCCTGCAGGAAGAAAATGATCATTACAAGCATGCTGCTGGCCACTCTGAGGTACTGCTGCCGGCTTGGGATGTTTGTTGGAGGGGACAGGTTCCCTTTAATACCTTAAACTATACATAATATATTCTACTAAATTGTGGACTTTATGTGCCAAAAATGCCGGTAAATGCCGTTCTCCTAATAAGTCTTCTATGGCGCCCATCAGTGTAAATAGTGGATATGTATAGGGATTATTCAGCTAGGACACACACTTTCTAGGTTTCTCGTCCAGTATAAGTGAATTGCAGGTGACTATGTGATAAGATGTCCCCGTCAGGTATGGGCCCTGGCATTATATGTACAGTACGTGTCCTGCCCCTCCCTGAATAGTAAGAAGCATGGCTTACCTGGAGCTCATGTTGAGTCTAAACAGAAGAGAAGAAATAGAGAAAATGTTAATAAAAATCCATCATTTAAATCTCATATAGACATAATTACCCAGGTTTTCCCATATTTTGGCTATTTTGGTGAAACCAGGGATCAATCTCAGCTTCCCACTAATACAGAGTGAGCAGCTGTCACTGGTGGGGGTGACACAAGTCAGTAATTCCATCCATCAGATTTAGGTATTTTACCTCTCTTGACTCACAGTTAGAGATGAATCTCCCAACGCGCTGATGTAGATCCGGATCGCAGTCGAAAACAAAATCCAGAAATCTCTTCAAAAGCGAAGAAATGAGCGGTCCTTTCTCTATAAAGAGCAATCGCAGACTGGCACCAACTGACTTATTTTTTTTCTATTTCAAATCAAATCCTGCGTTTCTATTGGTCGATGCTTGTTGTTGTTGTTGTTTATGGCACTTGCCATGACGATTCATACAGCATCAAATTTAACCCCTTAATAACACAAGTATATAGCGCTTAATGACCACAGCCATTTACATAGTTCTGCAATGCCACATATAATGCCATAAATCTTCATATTTTATGTATCCATGTGAATTTCACCCTGTTTGTTGGGCATAAATATGGCAGTATTTAGAGTTAGTGCATTTTTTATACTTATGGAAAAATGTAAGTTTCTGAATTGAATCTAAAATAAAATTGAAGTAAAGGTATAACTTTATGAAGAAAAGATAAAAAATTATTTTTCAAAGTAAACCAACCAGTAGTTGGTATAGTGTTTGACAAAAGTGTCTATCCTGCACCAGATTAAGGTCGCATTTACACACCCATGTGACGGCTGTTTCCGTTTTGCAGACCGCAAACCACGGATCCGCAAAACATGTGCATCGGCCATATGCACCCCATATCGCAGTGCGGACCCATTGACTTCAAGGCGTCCACAATCTGTGGCCAAAGATAGGAAATATCAAATCTTTTGTGGCGCGGAGGTGTAGTACCCAAGACCTGGGGTGGTTCTACAATGTTGTATATAGTTGTGTATTATTTGATATTGTAATTTTATGTATTTTGTATTGTATTATATAGCCGTTGTTACCAGTAGGGAATGGATGGCAAAGGTTAACAAGGAACAGGGCTAACCACCCTAATCCTCTCCTCTTGCATCCTGCCAGGAGGGGGAGTTCATGTGTAGCTAAGGAGGAGTGAGGAAGAGCAAGTGAGAGCTCCTGCTCCTGTTATATTTTCTCAAGAATGATCACTTCTGCCTCAAGTGAAGATTCGAGGCTTTGTAAATCTTTGTAAATCTGCCTAATTTTCTATATGTGATCTATGGGTGCTATATGTGTACTGTATGTGGGTGCTGTATGAGCGTCATTTGTGTGATATATTGATGCTGTATATGTACTGTATATATATTGTATGTATGCGTAAAAGTTTTCCGGTATTGAGTTCCGTCCTAGGGGCTCAATACCGGAAAAAAAAACACTTCAGTTTTGTCCTAATGCATTCTGAATGGAAAGCATTCTGTTCAGTATGCATCAGGATGTCTTCAGTTCAGTCACTTTTACCGTATTTGGCCAGAGAAAATACCGCAGCATGCGGATCCGGCATTATATTAAAATGTATTAATGCCAGATCCGGTAGTAAGTGTTCCGGAAAAACGGATCTGGTCTTCCGGTCTGCACATGCGCAGATCCTTAAAAATGTGAAAAAAATAAATACCCTATCCGTTTTTCCAGATGACACCCGAGAGTCGGATCCGGTATTTGAATGCAATACCGGAAAAAAAAACACTTCAGTTTTGTCCTAATGCATTCTGAATGGAAAGCATTCCGCTCAGTATGCATCAGGATGTCTTCAGTTCAGTCACTTTTACCGTATTTGGCCAGAGAAAATACTGCAGCATGCGGATCCGGCATTATATTAAAATGTATTAATGCCAGATCCGGTAGTAAGTGTTCCGGAAAAACGGATCTGGTCTTCCGGTCTGCGCATGCGCAGATCCTTAAAAATGTGAAAAAAATAAGTACCCTATCCGTTTTTCCAGATGACACCGGAGAGTCGGATCCGGTATTTAAATACATTTGTCAAACGGATCAGGAAACAAATGGTATCCGTTTGCACACGGATTTCCGGATCCGGCAGGCAGTTCCGGCAAAGGAACTGCCTGCTGGATTCCTCTAACACTAGTGTGAAAGCACCCTTATGTATGTACAGGAGGATTCTCCAGTGAAATTCAGTTTTTACATAATAATGTGCCCCAGAAGTCCATCAGAAGACAACTCTATTTGATGTTGATCTAGCCTCATCCACTTGCCATCATGGACATTTCTTGATGTTAGACCGTAATGTCCTCTGGTGTGCAAAGTTATCTGCAAAGTTATCTGCAGTGCTGACATGTCTCAACATGGCAGGAATCATGGTCAGTTATGCCTGGGGCCATAATGGCGGAGCAGAAACACAAAAAGGATAAGCTAGGGCTGCACATGGTTTAAGAATTTAAAAAAATAATTGAGCCCCGACCTTGTGATGAAGTGAAATAGCAGATTTACTTTGTGTCTGATCAACATTTACCAATCTTTAAAATTTGTCTTGGTCCCAGCAGGCTTTGGCATTAAAACTCTGGCAGGCAAACTCAACTTTGCTACATCTTTTGCTCTCTGGCTCTGCTGTGCTGACAGGCTTTCTGTATAACTTAGCTTTTTCTTTGCGCTGCAACTTCTCTCATTGTAGTCTGTCTCTTAATTATGCCAGGGAACTCTCCTCCTGACTCCTGAGGCTTTAAGCTGTGGCCTCCACATCCAGCAGAGCTGAAGGTGCTTTTGCTGGCTTGGCTTGGGCACGTCCAGCAGAGATGTGCCCAGCACACCCACCTTCCCCTAGCAGGGGGTAAGCTAGACTGCTCTAGAAACTGGTCCCCACCCTTCTTGCAGGAAGTGGGACTCGCCCACTCCTCCACAGAGGGGGTGTTAGAAGGGAATGGAAGGTTCCATTCTAGCTAAGTACAGCTCTGCCATGTTTGCTGCCACCTGCTGGTGAACCAGGCATATTACACGTGAACATAACAGTTACATTAGAAATAGGAATGCAAATTATAGTGGACCTGAAATAAATACACTAGATGACATGATATTAGCCCAATAAAGACAGTAGCGGGTTGAAGAAGTGGCAATTACACTCTGGGGTGTTACATTCCCCCTTACTTAAAACCAAACTGCCCTCGGCTTGTGCTTAGGGTATGCTCTAAGGGTACCAAGAAAAAATTATAGTGCTGCATGAGAATCTAATGCAAAGAGAGAAAAAATGAAAGAGAGGACAGTGCCTCATGTGTGGTGTTGCTGGAAACCAGTGGCGCACCTACAGGGGGGGTCCAGCGGGTCTGGACCCCCCCTAGAACAACCAGACATTTTTATTTATTTTTATCCCTCAGGGCCGCACCGCCGATCACCACAGGCGGCGCGGCCCTGGATGTAATTGCGGCAGCGGTGGGTGGGGGGGGGCGGGCGGGCAGTAGGAGATGAGCGCTTCTATTGTGGAAGCGCTCATCTCCATATCCATCCTGTGCTGCGGCAGGGGAGGGAGAGGTGTCCATCCCCTGTTCTTCTGATAGGCCGCAGGCACTAATGCCTGCAGCCTATCAGAGGCCAGCTCAGGTGGCGCGATGACGTCATCACCGCGCCGCCTGAGCCGGGCAGCACACAGCAGGGACACAGGCCGGAAGAGGCTGCATCACACCGCTGCTGATGGAGGTAACAGTGTTTTCAATTTTATTTATTTTTTTGGAGAGTTGGCGGGGGGGGGGGGGGGGGGGAGCTGGCATTATGGGGGCATCTGACAATTTTTACAGCCCAATTTTTTTTGGGGGTGGCACTCTGGGGGCATTTCTTACTGGCACATTATGGGGGGGCACAATGGGGGAGAGGAGCACTATGGGGGGCATCTGGGGGCTCTAAAGGGGCTTTTTTTTATTAACACATTATGTGAGGAACTATAGGAGAAAACGGCACTATGGGGCATCTGGTGGCACTATAGGGGCATTATTTGGGGGCACTATGGGGGAAGTGGGGGTTCTAAAGGGGACTTTTTTTTTATTGGCACATTATGGGGGGCATTATGGCATCTGGTGGCACTAAGGGGGCATTTTTTACTGGCACATTATGGGGGGGGGGCCATGGGAGAGAGGAACACTATGGGGGCATCTGGGGGGTCTAAAGGGGCTTTTTTTTTATTGACACATTATGGGAGGCACTATAGGAGAAAACGGCACTATGGGGCATCTGGTGGCACTATAGGGGCATTATTTGGGGGAAGTGGGGGTTCTAAAGGGGACTTTTTTCTTATTGGCACATTATGGGGGTATTATGGCATCTGGTGGCACTAAAGGGGCATTTTTTACTGGCACTATAGGGGAGAGCGGCACTATGCGGCATTATTTGGGGGCACTATGGGGGAGTGGAGCACTATTGGGGCATATGATGGCACTTAGAAGGGGCATTTTTTACTGGCATATTATGGGGGGGCACCATGGGGGAGAGGAGCACTATGGGAGCATCTGGGGGGTCTAAAGGGGCTTTTTTTTATTGACACATTATGGGGGGCACTATAGGAGAGAACGGCACTATAGGGGCATTATTTGGGGGCACTATGGGGGCATTATTTGGGGGTACTATGGGGAAGTGGGGGCTCTAAAGGGGCCTTTTTTCTTATTGGCACATTATGGGGGGCATTATGGCATCTGGTGGCACTAAGGGGGCATTTTTTACTGGCACTATGGGGCATTATTTGGGGGCACTATGGGGGAGTGCAGCACTATTGGGGCATATGGTGGCACTTAGAAGGGGCATTTTTTACTGGCATATTATGGGGGACACTATGGGAAAGGGCAAGAGGAGCACTATGAGGGCATTTACTGGGGCACTATATAGGGGTATTTTATACTGGCATACATTATGGGGACATTAGCTCAACTGCGGGCACTAAGCGGGGGTATTTCATGTACTGTCATATTATAGGGAGAATTATTACTACTAGGGGGTATTAGCTTTACTACTACTGGGGGTCTATGAGGAACATGATTACTAGTAAGGGCACTATAGGGGCATTATTACTAGTAAGTGTGCTCTGGGAGAGAATTATTTCTATTGGTGGGATTTTGGGGAGCACTGTTACTCTAGGAGGCACCCTGGCACAGTATCAGCTTAGCACAATTATTTTTGGGGGACATTATCTTTATACTATTAGTGTCTGGGTGCAGTTATTTTTTAGAGCAATGAGTGCCAATAATTGTTGAAGGGGCCACTATCTGTGTGGTAGTAATATTTCCAGGGGGACTTTCTCTGCAGTATAGTATTGGGGGTGGCAGGAAAGGGTGTTCAGAAGATGATGGAAATGTGGGAAACTAATGTCTGTTTGTTAATCTCTGCAGAGACGGGAGATGGCTGAAAAATCATCATGGCGGTCTGGTCTAAATGGAGAAGATAAAGAAAGAGAACGTCTACAACAAAGGTGACATCACTGGATGTAAGAGGTATGCGGCGCTATGTAGGAGAGGAGATGCTCCGGCTCCTCCCCCTGCCATTTGCAGAAGGAGGATTCAGAGCTGGGTGAGGACGGCCAAAGGGGGCAGCAGGCCACGGGCGGGTGGCAGATGGTGGGGGGAACCACAGGCCTTGAGCAAGATCAGGGGAGGGAGGAGAGCGGAGGAGCTTCCTGGCTGTAGCTTATTGTATAAGCAGGCAGTGCAGCCAGGACAGAATCTCCCCTCTCCGTATGATGTGTAGACAGGCCTCAACTATAGAATGTTAGCTGTACAGTGTTTGTTGGGCGTGGCCTATTATATGTAGGAGGGGCTTTTAATAATGGGCGGGGCTAAAAAAATTGGTTCCATTCCTGCAGAGCTTTTAGAAATGGCCGAGTAAAAGAATCAGTGCAACACACTACAGCCACCACCCCCCTTCCCCCCCGCACTACACATGCCACATTTTTTTGCCTTTTCGGACCCCCCCCTAGACAAAATTCCTGGGTGCTCCCCTGCTGGAAACAGTATTGTATATATTGTAAGTTTGTAGTTCGCTTACCAGATCATGTTGTGAGGGAGTCACAACAGCTTTACAGGCTCCTGCTAGTATATATCCCAACCATCATTCGGGGGCTTGGATGCAACCTGGGTTCCTGCCTGCGCCTAAAGAGCGGGTGCTGGTATTGAAATCAGACATAAGTTGTGAAAACCAAAAGAACCTCTTCTGCAGGCGCTGCCAAGGATCACATCAACATGGGGTGTATGGTTCCAATAGCTTTATAGTCTACGCGTTTCAGGGTGGATAACACCTTGCTCAAGACATTAATACATATATAACGGTTGCTAATGGTTATATATGTATTACTATGTATCCATGTATGTATATGTATCCACCCCTGAAACACGTAGACAAAAAAGCTATTGGAACCATACACCCCATATTGATGTGATCCTTGGCAGCGCCCGCAGAAGAAGTTCTTTTGGTTTTTACAACTTACGCATGAGAATCTAAACTATTTTTGTTACTACAGACATACACATAGCAACAGCTACCACTAGGTTCCTGCCCTTATGAGTAGGGTTTCTATTCACAGTTTGCCCTCTCGGTAATAACCAGTGAACCAAAATGTCTGGACAAAGCGCTCAAATACTCCACGATGTAGCCATAGTCATGTATGGAGCCTGGCGGTGTCATGTACTGTAATCCCTCCACGATGCTATGAGACACCCGCAAATAGAAGGGTGGCTTCATTCTGTATTCTCTTCCAAGCAACAAGGTCTATAAATAGCTTTTCACACGGTCACCTTGATGACTGACAGGTAGCTACAAAATTTTCTTTAAGGCGGCATGCAAGGCCTTAGGACACACTAAATTAGGAGGAGGAGGCGGTGCTCTCCAAAATCTCCATGAGGGCTAATCCTTCTAAACAGTTTAGACAGAGTAAGGAGCTAACTATCTGGCTAATAAGGTTAAGTGCAAAGATCCAATTAAAGTGCATACAATCACACTGCAGTACCTGTAAAGGAATACACACAATGGGCACAAAACATTAAACGTTGCTGAAAACTTGAAAAACCCATCTAAATACATAATGCAATTAAATAGTGCAATAAAATCACATTAGAGTCCTTTTCTTCAGTGCTGCCGGATGGAATGCACCAACCTGGAACCTCTAATACGAAAAGCCCTTTGTAATCCACGGGAAATAGTAATGTCATTATTTGTAATCCACAAAAGGCACAATGTGATTTGTAATCCACATGGAATAGTAATATGAAGTAGCAGCAAAGGTGATGAGAACCCTTTTAAGCAAAGGGGGGCTCCCAATTAACCTGAGAAGGGGAGAAAAAGGAATTTTGGCGCAGACGTGCTCTACTTGGAGGTAGTTTCCAAGTAGGGGGAGTAATAACAGACATGTCTATCTAGGTGATGACAAACGGGGCAACCAAAACAAATAAAATGCCAACAAGTCCTCATCCCATGCCGTGGCTCCCATTAGTTCGATGAAAAGTGCAGTAGAGCAACTCCTCAGAGGAAGGACCTGACGTCATCCTCACTGCTGCTGCTGAAGCTGATCAAAGGCCTCTCCTGCCTCTTGTAATCCAGGCGTGCAGCAATGGTGGTGCTCTGGCGACTCCTGCTGGCAGACCTCGGTAGTGACCTGGTGGTCACACTTTTCATTGCTGCTGCAACTCTCTGCTTGATGGGTCTGGAACCTCCTACCATAAGAAATTGGTTCGGGATCTCTGGCTGCTAGAGAGCTGGTAGGCAATCCTCCTCTCTTGGTGGTGAATCCTGGAAGGCTCTCTCCATTGCCGTGGCCATTTTCCATGGTAACTGAAAGGTTACCACCTTGGGACTGTAGGTAAAGGTAGAGGCTGATACACATCCCATCTGGAAAATTGGTGGTGGTGGCAATCCAGGGATAAGTAACTCCGTTTTTAGTTGGGGTTTTCCTTGAAAGCGCAGCACTCCGTCTGCAGATTCCTGAAGACAGCATACTCGTTCCACCTCAGCTAAGTCTTCCTGCCATAACGCCAGGGGTTTCTCTAAAAGGGTCAGTGCTGTGGCGAAGGGCCCCTGGAGGGACTCAATAGGTGTGTATTCCACCCGATCCCTTTTGTAGAGGCTGTGCCGGGCCTGGGGGAGATAAGGGCGCTGCACGGAGCGACGTCCCACAAAGAGCTTGTGACCTGTTTCGTCGTCCCCTCTCGATAGAAAACTACACTACGGACCTTCTTCTCTGTTCCAGGATCGGATCTCTGGGCTGCGGTCGGTCCCACACATGGATGGCCTAATCTTTTATGGCCGCTTGTATTCCCACATATCATAGGCCTGAGCTGTGTCTTCTTTTGGGACCATGAGATTGAGTCCTTCAAATGGGCCTGTCTTTTTGGCAGCACCTGCCGGCATGAGGAATGGTCTGGACCCCTTCTTGGGTCTCCGCACAAGTTGCGATACCCGGATCTCCGGTACTGCAGCGTACATCTCCGGCGCCATCTTGCTTTCCCTCTGACTGCAACGAACTGATGACGAGGGGGGAGCTTTAGGAGAGGAGTCTTTACTTCCGTCCTTTAGACTGAGCTGTTCCCTGTGGGCAGGGCTGTATTTTCTAGGGCTGGCTGTTCCTTGGTTTTCCCTCTCTAGGGGAGCAAGAAGAAGATACGCCATAACAGGCAAAGATTGTGTATTAACCCCTTGGATGCCGGTGCACACTTTTCTGCGCCTGTCTCTCCGCAGTAAATGTAATAAAGTCATTTTTAAAGGGTGTCTTGACAATTCTATAGGCTTTGTAGTATAAGGACACACAAAAATTCTGTTTGTGACGCCAGTTGCAAACCCCGGCAACGGCCAGGACCCCTTTTGTAATTGGTGGTGGTACCCAAGTGTAGGAATGGCCAAGTGCTATAGGGTGGCCTAAAATTCCCTTAATGTTTTGTGTCACGGTGCTCCTACCTGGATACTGCTGGACCCTAGGCGTTGACTCTGAAGCAGAAAAATAGGGGGGAAGAGTTGAAAAATTTTAAGAAATAATTGAGTCCTGACCTTGTGATGAAGTTGAATAGCAGCTTTACTTTGGTAAATGTTCATCAGGCACAATCTTCAAACTTTGTCTTGGTCCCAGCAGGCTTTGGCATTAAAACTTTGGCAGGCAAACTCAACTCTGCTACATCTGTTGCTCTCTGGCTCTGCTGTGCTGACAGGCTTACTATATAACTTAACTTCTTCTTTGCGCTGCAAATCTCTCTTTGTGGTCTGTCTCTTAATTATGCCAGGGAATTCTCCTCCTGACTCCTGAGGCTTTAAGCTGTGCCCTCCACATCCAGCAGAACTGAAGGTGCTCTGGCTGGCTTGGCTTGGCCTGGGCACATCCAGAAGAGACGTGCCCAGCATACCCTCCTTCCCCTATCAGGGGATAAGCTAGATGTCACGACCATGGTTGTGGTCGCGACTCCTTGGTTTGCATGCTGTTGTCAGCAGTTTGTTTTATGTTGTCAACCACAGGTGTGGGCTCTGTATCTTGCCTCACGTGTGGTTGCCGTTGGCAACATTAAGTTGTTGGCAGTGGAGCGACCTAGGCGCTCGCTGTCACGGCATGCGGTTGCCTCTGGTAATGTGTGGTTTTAGTGTTCACTTTCTATGTCTGGTGTGCACGAGGTTTATGTAGATGTGCACTGTGACACTTCCCTTCACTTGTGGCTGCCTGTGGCAACGTGTGGTATTGTGTACATGTTGTGGCAGTGTCTCGGCCTTCGGGCTGACTCCCAGGACATGGTTGCCACGCATGTCGTTGCCTGCGGTAACAGCTGCAGTGTAATTGTTTATTGTACACTTCCCCTTTAAGTGACACTTACCTTGTTTGTTGATGCAAGGGTTAACCCCTTTCCTAGTGTGTGTGTGGGTGTGGCCGCTTGGGTTATTTAGCTTCCTGCTGGAAGGCAGTTGCTGAGGGGTACTTCAGCCATGCGGTTTTCTGGAGTCATCCTCCTGGTTCATATACCATCTTTCCAGTAAGGGCCACCCTTGCGGTCATAAAAAGAATGTCTGATGTTAAGTTGATGTTTTTATGCTCGTGATATTTATTGCAGCTATGGATGTCCTGGTTACCTGTGTGTTTTGATGTGTGTGCTGTCTCCCTTGTGTTTGTGTGGACAGCGTATTTGAGCACGGGTTCCAGTCAGCAAGGCTGTGGCAGGTTAGTGTGGAACTGCTTGGTTCACCTGTCATATCCATATGTCTATGTTCCCCATCTCCTTGCAGCTTGGCCAGTGAGACTCCTGATCGTCCGTGCCTAGGAGGAACAGGTCGTCTTACCCTGCTCCTAGTTCAGGGCCACCCTGAGGGCAAGTAGGGACCCCAAGGTTCCGGAGTATGAGCCCTCCTACCATCAGGGTCAGCTCATACAGCTAGGAGTCAGGGTCAGTATTAGGGACGCGATAGGAGGTGACCTGCTACCTGATCCTGTGGTCCTGGCCGAGCAGCGACCAAACATCTTCTGGCATCGCACGGCTGAGGGTTTTCCCCATCCTCAGCCGTGACAGTATGACCGCAAAGGCTCCTTACTTGGATCCACCTTCGGAAGAGGGTGCAGCATGCATCGCCATATGTTGTGGGGTGCATGCGCGTTCTATGGAGGGAGAGCGTTTTGGGGATCACCGTTTACGGCGCGGTTGGTGGCTTATTCCCCGCCACCTTACCTTCCGTGTCCGTGTTGGTGATCCCTCGTCCTAGTGGCGTACCTATCATATAGGCAGACCACTCAGCTGCTATGGGGCCCATGGCATGGGGGGGCCCAGAGCGCATGGAAGGCCCCGCCCCCTACATCTGCAGACAGTTTATCGGGCATTGAGGAAGCACGCCCACTTGTCCTCCGTTCAGTCCTGGCCGGGCCCTGCTTGCTTCCTCTATGCTCAGGTCCCCCTCCGAACCTCTCCCCCCATTCTGTACACAATAGAGCACACTCTGCTGATGTCCCGACTCCCGACCCTCCGTGTCAGGCTCAAGCAGACAGAACTTCACCGGTCACTCCCACATACATGAAGCCACGCCCCGTCTCGTGAAGCCACGCCCCCAACGCCAGTCGCAAAAAAATACTGCAGCAGGAAAGAATCTGAGGTAGGACACTAGCTGTCTGCCACCTCCCTCTATCCTGCTGTTACCTATTATCTCCCTCCTGGCCCCCACAGAACCTCTCTTGTATGCCCCTCTACTACTCTCCCCATAGAATAGCTGCAAGCCTGCAAACATCTGTGGCCTCCCAGCCACTATCATCTCCTATGTTCCCTGAAGTCCCCAGAGACTCCTTGCCACCTTCTGTGACCCAAAGAACATGTACCAGTTTCTGTGCCCCCTTCTAATAACAGAGCCCCTGCCACTTTTTGTATTCCTTGTCACCACCACCCACTCACAAAGCCCATGGAACCCTCTGTCCTCCTCCAATCTGTGTCTGTCCATCCATCAGTAACTGAGCCCCTATCACCTATTGGACTTGATGTGCCCAATCCCTTAGCAGAAAGCCCTTGTCAACTTCTGCCCCCTGATCTAACAGAGTCCATGCCACCTGCTTCTATCCCCTTTCATATAAAAGAGCCCATGCCAGCTGCTGCTCCCCTCCCTCTAATAACAGATCTCCATCACCTTTTGTCTTTTATGTTCACTCTGTTCTGTCAGAATACTATACCTTATCAGAATGCTGGTGGCCGCACCAGAAGTGACGAGAATCAGCTGGAGGAGGGGGTGTGCAAGTGCAGATCCACGGGTAAGTCAAAATTATAGCACCGCCGCGGGAGAAGCGCCCACTTAATGTGCATGCGCAAAACCGGCCGGAACACATTGCGCCAGCGCCTGGAGCCACGGCTGGGTAGGAGATGGTGCACACGTGCGGCTATATACTCCGGTCCAAATCTACCTACCCCTGAGTGCGCACGCGTGGTGTAATCCTGATGTGTGTGGCCGACGGGAGTATATAGCCACATGTGCACACCCTCTCCTACCCAGCCGTGGCTCCGAGCACAGGCGCAGTGTGTCCTGGCCGGTTTCGCGCATGCGCATTAAGTGGTACCTGATAAGGTATAGTATTCTGACAGAACACACTCCCCTCATAGAGCCTCTAGCAGCTTCTAATCTCCCACCCACTGCAGTGTCCCTGACATCTGCCACCTCTAACAGTGCGTAGTGGCACTGACTCTGTGGCAATTATGGGACAAAAAATTGCTAATAGCTGCCCTGTCCCACTGTGTGCAGGATATGGTGGCTTTATCTGTGCACATTGTATAAGGGTCCATTCAGATGTCTGTTGAATGGGTCCGGATCCGTGCGGAACGGGTGCAACCCATTCATTTTCAATGGGGCTGGAAAAGAAGCGGACAGCACACAGTGTGCTGTCCGCATCCGCATTTCCTGTCCACTGCCCCAAACTTCCGGTCCGCGGCTCCGGAAAAAAATAGAGCATGTCCTATTCTTGTCCGCAGCTGCGGACAAGAATAGGAATGATCTATTAAGTGCCGGTGATGTGCGGCGTCAGTGTTTTGCGGTCCGCAATTTGCAGACCGCAGAACACTATGGACGTCTGAATGGACCCTTAGCAGGATTATTTATCTGTATAGCATATTATGTTATTATTTGTGCATAGTGTATGGGAGAAGCACTATATGGTGGAGTTACTGGTGTGTGCAAGGTTTAACAACATTATTGGTGTGTAACGTGTAATAGATCATATTTTTTGTGTATAACGTATGATGTTCACGCTTTTATTTCTTGCACGTTATGACAGCAATATCAACTTATACTCAAGTCATTATTCATGATAAATGGCTATTTTTTCTCATGGTAAACTAAGCAAGGAGTTAAAGGGGTTATTCAAACCCTATAATGCCCCCCAAAATGCCAGGGCACCTCATACAGGTAATACTTTGCCCGCTCCCGGCAACCGCGTCACTGATGCCCACATGGCCACCACTGCATCCCCCTGTCACATGAATGAAAACATCCAGAGACGTGGGGGGCAGTCAATAGCAGGCCACAATGGGAACGAGCCTCCTTAGCATCACGGGTGACACTAGGGAGGCTCATTTCCTTCACGGCCTGCTATTGGCTGCACCCCCCCCCCCCGAGCATAAGTATTATCTGTATGCGGTGGCCAAGCATTTTGGGGGGCATAATAGGGGTTGGATAACCCCTTTAACAGGATACCAGAGTTTTTTTTTCATTTTTTCATTTTTATTTTTCTTCCCTATTTTCCTTGAGCCATGACTTTTTTATTTTTCCGGTCACATAACCATATGAGGGCTTATTTTTTGCGGGACAAGTTGTACTTTCTAATGCCACCATTTAATATGGCATACAATGTAGTGGGAAGCGGGCAAAAAATTCCAAATGGGGTGGAATTAGAAAAAAAAACTGAATTCCTCCACCATTTTACGGGTTTTGTTCCTACGGCTTTCCCTTTGCGGCGAAACTGACCTGTGCCTTTTATTCTCTGGGTCAGTAGGAATACAATGGGGGTGTGGCGGGGGGGGAGCCAGGGTAGGTAGTGGGATGGGCCAGGGGTGGGTAGTGGGTGGAGTTAAGGGGCCCAATTCAGATTCTTGCTATGGGGCCCAATGATTTCTATGTACGCCCCTGCCTCGTCCCTCTCTATGTTCCTATCTCTGGTCGTCTGCTGGCAGCATTCCGTTAGTGTTCCGGCGGTGTGCTGGTTTGGAGTGTCTGTTGGCGGCGACTGGAGTGGGAATGTGAGTAGAGAGTGGACGCAGCGTCAGTGCGGTCTCCCCGGGCTGTTTCTTTGCTGGTCTCTGGTTCCTGTGTGTTGCTCCAGAGCCTGGCAGTCGGACCCCTGGTTCCTGTGTGTTGCTCCAGGGTCCGGCAGCAGTCCTGGGGAGACTCGCATGTTTTGGCGCTGATTCCCCTACATTTCCTTTCTCCCATCCCTGTTTTTGGTACCTCACTGGTTTTCCCCTTTTTTTTTTTTTGGTGGGGGGGCTTTGAGGGGTGGGAGTGTCACGACCATGGTTGTGGTCACGACTCCTTGGTTCGCATGCTGTTGTCAGCAGTTTGTTTTATGTTGTCAACCACAGTTGTGGGCTCTGTATCTTGCCTCACGTGTGGTTGCCGTTGGCAACATTAAGTTGTTGGCAGTGAAGCGACCTAGGCGCTCGCTGTCACGGCATGCGGTTGCCTCTGGTAATGTGTGGTTTTAGTGTTCACTTTCTATGTCTGGTGTGCACGAGGTTTATGTAGGTGTGCACTGTGACACTTCTCTTCACTTTTGGCTGCCTGTGGCAACGTGTGGTATTGTGTACATGTTGTGGCAGTGTCTCGGCCTTCGGGCTGACTCCCAGGACATGGTTGCCACGCATGTCGTTGCCTGCGGTAACAGCTGCAGTGTAATTGTTTATTGTACACTTCCCCTTTAAGTGACACTCACCTTGTTTGTTGATGCAAGGGTTAACCCCTTTCCTAGTGTGTGTGTGTGTGGCGCTTGGGTTATTTAGCTTCCTGCTGGAAGGCAGTTGCTGAGGGGTAGTTCAGCCATGCGTTTTGCTGGAGTCATCCTCCTGGTTCATATACCATCTTTCCAGTAAGGGCCACCCTTGCGGTCATAAAAAGAATGTCTGATGTTAAGTTGATGTTTTTATGCTCTTGATATTTATTGCAGCTATGGATGTCCTGGTTACCTGTGTGTTTTGATGTGTGTGCTGTCTCCCTTGTGTTTGTGTGGACAGCGTATTTGAGCACGGGTTCCAGTCAGCAAGGCTGTGGCAGGTTAGTGTGGAACTGCTTGGTTCACCTGTCATATCCATATGTCTATGTTCCCCATCTCCTTGCAGCTTGGCCAGTGAGACTCCTGTTCGTCCGTGCCTAGGAGGAACAGGTTGTCTTACCCTGCTCCTAGTTCAGGGCCACCCTGAGGGCAAGTAGGGACCACAAGGTTCCGGAGTATGAGCCCTCCTACCATCAGGGTCGGCTCATACAGCTAGGAGTCAGGGTCAGTATTAGGGACGCGATAGGAGGTGACCTGCTCCCTGATCCTGTGGTCCTGGCCGAGCAGCGACCAAACATCTTCTGGCATCGAACGGCTGAGGGTTTTCCCCATCCTCAGCCGTGACACTAGACTGCTCTAGAAACTGGTCCCCACCCTTCCTGCAGGAAGTGGGACTTGCCCACTTCTCCACAGAGGGGGTGTTAGAATGAAATGGAAGGTTCCATTCTAGCTAAGTACAGCTCTGCCGTGTTTGCTGCCACCTGCTGGTGAACCAGGCATATTACACGTGAACATAACAGTTACATTAGAAATAGGAATGCACATTATAGTGGACCTGAAATAAATACACAAGATGACATGATATTAGCCCATTAAAGACAGTAGCGGGGGGAAGAAGTACTAATGCCACTCTGGGGCGTTACACATTTCCAAACAATTTGAAAGCTTGACTGCTTGCTGGTGCTGTTTCTATCTGTGCTGTGGCCCCTACATGAGATCTTACCATTAACAAGATATGCCATAAAGGTGATCTCTGTATTCTGAGCTAGATTTCAGCAGATGCCATCCACCTCTTTCACATATGTTAGTGGAGACATGGCTCATTCTCTTTGAAGTTTTTGGGGATTACAGTGGCCACAAATTTGCATCTTGCAAATTGCATCTTAATGAACAGTGAGCCCCCAGAATGTATTTTATTGGTGGGCTCTAAGCATCCCTGTGCAGCACTGTTTCTCATGGCCAATATCCGCTAGCATGTATCTGCCTTCAAAACTTATACGAGAACACAAATTTACACAAATCGCAGATTTAACTAGTGGAGGTGTGAAAGGTCCGATACATGTACAGTATATGTACAGTTCGAAAATAATAATAATTCTACATATAAGTATATCCATGAATTAATATAAGCCGTACAATAATTGCTTTATTATGAGAAAACTATAACCATCTTTCAGAATAATAACAAGTGAATATACAGTATCTAGCAAATGCTGGTGGAAATCAGTAATGTAATATGAGATCTTGGCACAGATTCAGGCCTTCTGGTTATCTAGGGTACAGTAGGAACATCCGAAAATGTACAGTAGGTCTAAAAACATATTTAATTTCTAAAGGAACCGAAGATGTATCTCCTGCATGTTTATGTGTAATGTGTTTTGAAATCACTGATATATTGGTATTATTAGATGATGAAACAGATTAAGGGGACAAAATATATGTCAAACATATTGTATTTTACAATTTTTCCAGACTACCAAATGTACTATATTACTAGTGTTATGGTTAATGTAGGCACAAAAATTTCACGTTACTAATGGTATATAGGATGTGAAGGTACTGCCTAGGTCCACAGTATATAGTGTAGGAAGGCGCAAGGGTCCGTCGTTGATGGAAGGTATGTGTCACCAAGGTTCCTGGTCTCGGTGAAGTAAGAGCCGGTAATTTCAGGTGTCAGCGGCAGCTAGTGCTAGCGCTGTCAGTCTCTGTGTTTGGGATCTGAATCTTTGTGCCGTGCTGGAGGGCTGAGAGCCGCACGCTGGGAAACAGGCCCCCTAAAGCCTGCTGGGGACCGCTGGAGATAAAACTGCAAACAAGGTGATTTTTTGTTCTGTGGACTTTCCATTGTGTGAACTAACACAAAGACTGAAAAGTGTCGTTTTGTTTTGGCCTTATGTGTGAATAAACACGGAAGTTTTGATTTACAAACTGTTTTTTTTGCCTCTGTACTGCATCTGCTAACTGCCTACCTGAGCGAATTCCCACAATAGCTACAGTATACAGCTTATATTCCCACAGAGAAACTCTACTGTTATAGGAAAGCAAGGTAGTTGTATGATGCCTCTCATCTGAGTATAGTCTAGGAGACAAAGAGGAGGCATGCATGCCCATTTTAAGAAAAACTTAAACCCTGGTTGTCATATGTTCTACCACATTATTCTGTGAACTTGAAGATGCTTCTTGATTATATTAAGAATAATGTATAATTATATTAAAGGGGTTCTCTGGGCTTTTAATATGGGTGACTAAAGATGAGCGAACCCGAACTGTATAGTTCGTGTTCGTACCGAATTTTGGTGTGTCCGTGACACGGTGTCGAACCCGAACATTTTCGTAAAAGTCCGGGTTCGGTGTTCGGCGCTTTCTTGGCGCTTTTTGAAAGGCTGCAAAGCAGCCAATCAACAAGCGTCATACTACTTGGCCCAAGAGGCCATCACAGCCATGCCTACTATTGGCATGGCTGTGATTGGCCAGTGCACCATGCGACCCAGCCTCTATTTAAGCTGGAGTCACGTAGCGCCGCACGTCACTCTGCTATGATCAGTATAGGGAGAGGTTGCAGCTGCGACGTTAGGGCGAGATTAGGCAGATTAACTCCTCCAAAAGACTTCATTCTGTGATCGATCTGCAGCTGTGGATCATTGAAGTGCTATTATTGACTTGCTCACTTTTTTGAGGCTGCCCAGAGCGTTTTTAGATCACTTTTTTTCTGGGGTGATCGGCGGCCATTTTGTGACTTGTGGTGCGCCAGCACGAGCTATCACCAAGTGTATTTAACCATCGATAGTGTGGTTATTTTGTGCTATATCCTA
Organism: Bufo bufo; assembly: GCF_905171765.1. Taxonomy (NCBI): domain Eukaryota; kingdom Metazoa; phylum Chordata; class Amphibia; order Anura; family Bufonidae; genus Bufo; species Bufo bufo. Next base: position 299,424,253 of record NC_053392.1, on the reverse strand, counting down.
CATCAGCTGCAGGCTGAGCCTGTGTCACCCAAGTGCATTTAACCATCAACAGTGTGGTTATTTTTTGGCCATATATTACATCAGGGGCAAGTTGAGCCTGTCACCCAGCGCCTAAAAAATAGACCTGACATTTCTATTCAACCAAATCTGCACCGTTTTAGCTGGTCAAGTTATTTGTAGTGACCGTAAAAGCAGACTTTTCGTTCTGGGTTGAAAAAGCATTCCCAAATTTGCCATTCTGAAAATAACTAGTTTGTGGTATTTGAGGCCTACTTGAAATCTATCCCAAAAAGAAAATCTTACATTGAAGTTATTGATAGTGTCATTCAGAAAAACCTAAGACACACGCTAGCGTGCTGATAGAAGTGTCATTCTGTGATTAAACCTATAACTGTCACACATCGCAAAAAAAAACAGGTCTCACATCTCTATTCAACCAAATCTGCACAGTTTTAGCTGGTCAAGTTATTTGTAGTGACCGTAAAAGCAGACTTTTTGTTCTGGGTTGAAAAAGCATTCCCAAATTTGCCATTCTGAAAATAACTAGTTTGTGGTATTTGAGGCCTACTTGAAATCTATCCCAAAAAGAAAATCTTACATTGAAGTTATTGATAGTGTCATTCAGAAAAACCTAAGACACACGCTAGCGTGCTGATAGAAGTGTCATTCTGTGATTAAACCTATAACTGTCACACAGCGCAAAAAAAAAACAGGTCTCACATCTCTATTCAACCAAATCTGCACAGTTTTAGCTGGTCAAGTTATTTGTAGTGACCGTAAAAGCAGACTTTTTGTTCTGGGTTGAAAAAGCATTCCCAAATTTGCCATTCTGAAAATAACTAGTTTGTGGTATTTGAGGCCTACTTGAAATCTATCCCAAAAAGAAAATCTTACATTGAAGTTATTGATAGTGTCATTCAGAAAAACCTAAGACACACGCTAGCGTGCTGATAGAAGTGTCATTCTGTGATTAAACCTATAACTGTCACACAGCGCAAAAAAAAAACAGGTCTCACATCTCTATTCAACCAAATCTGCACAGTTTTAGCTGGTCAAGTTATTTGTAGTGACCGTAAAAGCAGACTTTTTGTTCTGGGTTGAAAAAGCATTCCCAAATTTGCCATTCTGAAAATAACTAGTTTGTGGTATTTGAGGCCTACTTGAAATCTATCCCAAAAAGAAAATCTTACATTGAAGTTATTGATAGTGTCATTCAGAAAAACCTAAGACACAAGCTAGCGTGCTGATAGAAGTGTCATTCTGTGATTAAACCTATAAGGCCTCATGCACACGACCGTATTTTTTTGCGGTCCGCAAAACGGGGTTCCGTTTTCCCGTGATCCGTGACCGTTTTTTCGTCCGTGGGTCTTCCTTGATTTTTGGAGGATCCACGGACATGAAAAAAAAGTCGTTTTGTGTCCGCCTGGCCGTGCGGAGCCAAACGGATCCGTCCTGAATTACAATGCAAGTCAATGGGGACGGATCCGTTTGACGTTGACACAATATGGTGCCATTTCAAACGGATCCGTCCACATTGACTTTCAATGTAAAGTCTGGAGTCCCTTTTATACCATCAGATCGGAGTTTTCTCCAATCCGATGGTATATTTTAACTTGAAGCGTCTCCATCACCATGGGAACGCCTCTATGTTAGAATATACTGTCGGATATGAGTTAGATCGTGAAACCTCATTTCCGACAGTATATTCTAACACAGAGGCGTTCCCATGGTGATGGGGACGCTTCTAGTTAGAATATACTACAAACTGTGTACATGACTGCCCCCTGCTGCCTAGCAGCATCCGATCTCTTACAGGGGGCCGTGATCAGCACAATTAACCCCTCAGGTGCCGCACCTGAAGGGGTTAATTGTACTATCATATCCCCTGTAAGAGATCAGGGCTGCCAGGCAGCAGGGGGCAGACCCCCCCCCCTCCCCAGTTTGAATATCATTGGTGGCCAGTGCGGCCCGCCCCCCCCCCCCTTCCTCCCTCTATTGTAATAATTCGTTGGTGGCACAGTGTGCGCCCCCCCCCTTCCTCCCTCTATTGTAATAAATCGTTGGTGGCACAGTGTGCGCCCCCCCCTTCCTCCCTCTATTGTAATAATTCGTTGGTGGCACAGTGTGCGCCCCCCATCGCCCCCCCCCTCCCTCTATAGCATTAACAACATTGGTGGCCAGTGTGCGGCCTCCCATCTCCCCCCCCCCGATCATTGGTGGCAGCGGGTTACTAGCAATAGTACAATAGTACAAGATTCATACTTACCTGGGAGCTGCGATGTTCGTGTCCGGCCGGGAGCTCCTCCTACTAGTAAGTGACAGTTCATTTAGCAATGCGCCGCACAGACCTGTCACTTACCAGTAGGTGGAGCTCCCGGCCGGACACTAACATCGCAGCAGCAGCCAGCAGCAGGTAAGTATGAATCTTCTACTATTGTACTATTGCTAAGTAACCATGGCAACCAGGACTGTAGTAGCGTCCTGGTTGCCATGGTTACCGATCGGAGCCCCAGCGATTAAACTGGGACTCCGATCGGAACTCCGCTGCCACCAATGATGGAGGGGGGGGGGGGAGATGGGAGGCCGCACACTGGCCACCAATGTTGGTAATGCTATAGAGGGAGGGGGGGCCGATGGGGGGCGCACACTGTGCCACCAACGAATTATTACAATAGAGGGAGGGAGGTGGGGGGGGGGGCGCACACTGTGCCACCAACGAATTATTACAATAGAGGGAGGGGGGGGCCGCACTGGCCACCAACCTATTATTACAATAGAGGGGGGGGCCGCACTGGCCACCAATAATATTCAAACTGGGGAGGGGGGGGAGGGTCTGCCCCCTGCTGCCTGACAGCCCTGATCTCTTACAGGGGGCCGTGATCAGCACAATTAACCCCTTCAGGTGCCGCACCTGAAGGGGTTAATTGTGCTGATCATGGCCCCCTGTAAGAGATCGGGTGCTGCCAGGCAGCAGGGGGCAGTCTTGTACACAGTTTGTAGTGTATTCTAACTAGAAGCGTCCCCATCACCATGGGAACGCTTCTGTGTTAGAATATACTGTCGGTTCTGAGTTTTCACGAAGTGAAAACTCAGCTTTGAAAAAGCTTTTATGCAGACGGATCTTCGGATCCGTCTGTATAAAAACTAACCTACGGCCACGGATCACGGACACGGATGCCAATCTTGTGTGCATCCGTGTTCTTTCACGGACCCATTGACTTGAATGGGTCCGTGAACCGTTGGCCGTGAAAAAAATAGGACAGGTCATATTTTTTTCACGGCCAGGAAACACGGATCACGGATGCGGCTGCAAAACGGTGCATTTTCCGATTTTTCCACGGACCCATTGAAAGTCAATGGGTCCGCGAAAAAAAACGGAAAATGGCACAACGGCCACGGGTGCACACAACGGTCGTGTGCATGAGGCCTAACTGTCACACAGCGCAAAAAAAAACAGGTCTCACATCTCTATTCAACCAAATCTGCACAGTTTTAGCTGGTCAAGTTATTTGTAGTGACCGTAAAAGCAGACTTTTTGTTCTGGGTTGAAAAAGCATTCCCAAATTTGCCATTCTGAAAATAATTAGTTTGTGGTATTTGAGGCCTACTTGAAATCTATCCCAAAAAGAAAATCTTACATTGAAGTTATTGATAGTGTCATTCAGAAAAACCTAAGACACACGCTAGCGTGCTGATAGAAGTGTCATTCTGTGATTAAACCTATAACTGTCACACAGCGCAAAAAAAAACAGGTCTCACATCTCTATTCAACCAAATCTGCACAGTTTTAGCTGGTCAAGTTATTTGTAGTGACCGTAAAAGCAGACTTTTTGTTCTGGGTTGAAAAAGCATTCCCAAATTTGCCATTCTGAAAATAACTAGTTTGTGGTATTTGAGGCCTACTTGAAATCTATCCCAAAAAGAAAATCTTACATTGAAGTTATTGATAGTGTCATTCAGAAAAACCTAAGACACACGCTAGCGTGCTGATAGAAGTGTCATTCTGTGATTAAACCTATAACTGTCACACAGCGCAAAAAAAAAACAGGTCTCACATCTCTATTCAACCAAATCTGCACAGTTTTAGCTGGTCAAGTTATTGTCACGAGGGTATCAAGAGCCACGTCTGACTTCGTTATACCCGGGGTCAGGAAGTCGCAGCGGGTGGCTGCGCGCTCTATATCTAAAGATCACGTTGTTTCTTAGTGATTGTTTTCTGTGTTTGCCTTGCTATCCTTTTTGTCTCACTCAGGGATCCGTAGCTTCTCCTCCTCAGCTGTTTCTTGTCTGCCACTCCCAACCTCCTTATATTCTCCCCTCACACTTCTCTAGTTGCCAGTTATAGAGCTTCCTGCCTGGACATCTATACTGACCCACTGGAGTTGTGAATCCTGGTTGTCGTTCCAGAGTGCTACCCTCCGGATCCCTGTTGGGCTTATTGTTGTCTCCTGTTGTCGCCCACCTGGGATTATATGTTGAGTCTGTGTTGTCTGTCCTCCCCTTGGTGTTTTCCCTTAGAGCTAGTGGTGCGGACTAGTGTTCCCATCGCCCTGTTCACTATCTAGGGCTCAGCTCAGGGAAAGCCAGGGCTTTAGGCACGTGATCGGCGTACGGGTGCGGAACCCGTCTAGGGACGTCAGGGCAGCCAGGTGCCAGCCGCCAGGTGAGTCAGGGGTCACCACCTTCCCTCTCACTTGGGCAGGGCCTTCCTCGTTCCCTCCCTCTGTGTCACGTATGTGATAGCCACGCCGACCGTGATATTATAACTAGCCATTATTTTTTGAGGAAAAAAAAAAAAAAAAAATTATATAATTTTTTATTTGTTGTTTTTTTTTCTCTACTTAGAATCCAATATGGATCCTATTGATGCCTTGGCAGAACAGCTTCAAAGCCTGTCTTTGGAGGTGGCAGGATTGAAGGCGTCTGTTCTCCAACAACAGCAGCAAATGCAGCAGACCGCACCCTCAGCGGTTGCTATGGGTAACCAGGTTGTCACAGAACCCAAGGTTGCTCTTCCCGACAGATTTTCTGGGGGAAGGGACAAATTTGCGACGTTCCGTGAGGCCTGCAAATTATATTTTAAGTTGCGCCCTTACTCCTCAGGTCATGAAGAACAGCGGGTAGGGATTGTCATTTCCCTGCTTCAGGGGGATCCGCAATCCTGGGCGTTCTCGTTACCCCCTGGTTCTCAGGCTCTTCGGTCAGTGGAGGGATTTTTTGGAGCTTTGGGTCTCATATATGATGACCCTGACCGAGTCGCCCTGGCTGAGTCGAAGTTACGGAGACTCCTACAGGGAGATCGGTCAGCAGAGGAATATTGCTCAGAGTTCCGTAGGTGGGCTACGGATACTCAGTGGAACGACCCGGCTCTCAGGAGTCAGTTCTGCTCTGGGTTATCTGAAAGGGTTAAGGATGCACTGGCGCTGTATGAGACCCCCCTTTCCCTTGATGCTGTTATGTCCCTCTCTATCAGAATAGATAGACGTCTTAGGGAGAGATCGAAAATTCCGGAGCAATTGGTTACCTCTCCCAAGCAACAGTCAGCCTGTACTGACTTAGATGAGCCTATGCAGCTAGGCGGAACTTCTCGTCAGGTCCGCCCTCCCGAGGTTCGCCGTAGGGGGGGGGCTTGTTTTTTCTGTGGGGGGAAGGGTCATTTCATTAATGTCTGTCCCTCCTTTCTCAAAAACAAAAGACCGTCGGAAAACTACTAACCCCGGGCTGTGCGGAGGATGTCAGCCGGGGGGTATACGTTTCCTCCATACGAACATCTCAATTTGTGTTACCAGCGGTCATTGTTTTTGGTGTTAAGACGGAGTCTATTTCTTTTTTTCTAGACAGTGGAGCAGGGGTAAACTTGATTGATGCCCATTTTGCCCGCACTATGGGTTTGTCTCTCTGTACGCTGCAGAGACCTATTCCCGTATTCGCTATAGATTCTGCTCCTCTGTCTCAGAGAAACCTCACCCACATTGTTCATAATTTACACCTTCGGGTAGGGGACCACCATAATGAGTGTCTTTCATGTTACGTTCTGGAGGGCCTTCCCTCTCCGGTGGTATTGGGTCTTCCCTGGTTGGTAGCGCACAATCCAGTGGTGGATTGCAGGCCAGGGAGATATTGGAGTGGAGTGAGCATTGCAGAGAGAATTGCTTAAATAACAATTGCTTAATCGCCTCCATAGCTTCCCTACCTACATTTATTTCGGACTTTGAGGACGTTTTTTCTGAAAAGGGTTGTCAGAAACTACCACCTCATCGTCCTTATGATTGCCCGGTTAACCTGATTCCCGGGGCAAAATTACCCAAGTCCAGGTTGTATAATCTTTCGGGTCCCGAGAGACAAGCCATGAAAGATTATATCTCCGAGAGTCTGGCTAAGGGACACATCAGACCCTCTTCTTCACCCGTGGCTGCAGGGTTTTTCTTTGTTAAAAAGAAAGATGGGGGCCTGCGTCCTTGCTTAGATTTCCGTGAGTTAAACCAGATAACCATCCGTGACCCATACCCTCTTCCTCTCATTCCTGACCTTTTTAATCAGATTGCGGGTGCTAATTGGTTCTCCAAACTTGATCTTAGGGGGGCCTACAATCTGATTCGTATCAGGGAAGGGGATGAGTGGAAGACAGCTTTTAACACCCCTGAGGGGCATTATGAAAATCTAGTTATGCCTTTCGGTCTGACCAATGCCCCTGCTGTCTTCCAACATTTCGTTAATGATATTTTTAGTCATCTCATCGGCAGGTTTGTAGTCATATACCTAGATGATATCTTAATTTATTCGGCTGATCTGAAAACACATGAGGTGCATGTCAGGCAAGTACTGCAGGTCCTACGGACGAATAAATTATATGCGAAAATTGAAAAATGTGTCTTCGCCGTTCAGGAATTACAGTTCCTGGGATATCTATTATCTGCTTCAGGTTTCCGCATGGATCCTGGGAAGGTCCAGGCAATTTTAGATTGCGATCTTCCTGAGAACCTTAAAGCCCTACAACGGTTTTTGGGTTTCGCTAATTTCTATAGAAAGTTCATTAAAAATTATTCAGTGATCGTTAAACCCCTTACCGACATGACTAGGAAGGGGACGGATTTTTCCAAATGGTCTGACGCCGCTAAAAATGCATTTTCCTCTCTTAAGGAGAGGTTTACCTCGGCACCTGTTCTAATTCAACCTGATGTCTCCCAGCCTTTTATTGTCGAGGTAGATGCGTCAGAGGTGGGAGTTGAAGCTGTATTGTCTCAGGGTCCGTCTCCTGGCAAATGGCGTCCTTGCGCTTTCTTTTCCAAAAAATTATCTTCTGCGGAGAAGAATTATGATATTGGAAATAGGGAACTGTTGGCGATTAAACTGGCGCTTGAAGAGTGGCGTCACTTCTTAGAGGGGGCAATTCACCCCGTCACGGTGATTACGGATCACAAGAACCTTCTGTACCTAGAATCGGCTAAGCGTCTCACCCCTAGACAAGCTAGGTGGTCGCTATTCTTTACCAGATTTAACTTTGTAATCACCTATCGTCCTGGGGCAAAAAATACCAAGGCAGACGCATTATCTCGTAGTTTCCCTGGAGGGGGTAATGTTTGTGATCCGGTACCTATTTTACAAAGAGGAGTGGTTGTCTCTGCTGTACACTCTGTTCTAGAGGGAAAGGTGTTAGAGGCTCAGGGGGACGCCCCGGCCTCTTGCCCCTCAGAGAAATTGTTTGTACCGTTAAACCTGCGTCTTGAATTATTAAAAGAACATCATAATTCGGCACTTGCTGGACACCCGGGTAGTAAAGCAACCTTGGAGCTTTTATCTCGTCGTTTTTGGTGGCCAAGGTTGCGTCAGGATGTAATGGATTTCGTGTCTACTTGTTCTACTTGTGCACGCGCGAAAGTCTCTCATACACGTCCAGCAGGGTCTTTATTGCCACTTTTCATCCCCAATAGGCCATGGACACATCTGTCAATGGATTTCATCACTGACTTACCGTTGTCGGCGGGTAAAACAGTTATCTTGGTAGTAGTAGACAGGTTTAGCAAAATGGTACACTTTATTGCGCTACCCGCACTTCCTAATGCTAAAACTCTCGCTCAGGTGTTTATCAGTGAAATCGTGAAGCTTCACGGGGTCCCTTCCGATGTGGTTTCGGATCGGGGAACCCAGTTTATTTCTAAGTTTTGGAAAGCATTTTGTTCCCGTTTGGGGGTTCACTTGTCCTTTTCCTCAGCTTTCCATCCTCAGTCGAATGGACAGACTGAGCGTACCAACCAAAACCTAGAAACATATTTAAGGTGTTTTGTGTCTGAAAACCAAGAGTTGTGGTCATCATATTTACCGTTAGCTGAGTTTGCCATAAATAATCATTATCAGGAGTCCACTGGCAAGTCACCATTCCTTGGTGCATACGGTTTTCATCCCCAATTTTGTACTTTCAAAGAGGGGGGGTCTTCTGGGGTTCCCGAAGAGGAAAGGTTTTCTTCATCTCTTTCATCGGTATGGCAGAAGGTGCAAGTTAACTTGAAAAAGATGAGTGGTAAATATAAATGCATGGCCGATAAGAAACGGTCGCCAGGTGTGGACCTAGGAGTGAATGACTATGTGTGGTTGTCTACTAGGAATATTAAGTTGAAGGTTCCTTCTTGGAAACTGGGTCCTAGGTTCATTGGTCCCTATAAAATAGTAGCCGTCATTAACCCTGTGGCTTTTCGCCTGGAGCTACCTCAGACTTTTAAGATCCATAACGTCTTCCATAAATCGTTACTCAATAAGTATGTTCCACCTCTAGAACCATCGCCGCTGCCACCTCCTCCTGTCATTGTGGCTGGTAATCTGGAGTTTCAAATAGCCAGAATTGTTGATTCTTGTCGGGTCCGCCGCTCTCTTCAGTATCTGGTGCATTGGAGGGGTTACGGTCCCGAGGAAAGAATGTGGGTTCCAGCGTCAGAGGTAAACGCCAACAGGTTAATTCAGACTTTCCATGCCTCTCATCCGGAGAGACCTGGTCCTGAGTGTCCGGAGGCCCCTCATGAAAGGGGGGGTACTGTCACGAGGGTATCAAGAGCCACGTCTGACTCCGTTATACCCAGGGTCAGGAAGTCGCAGCGGGTGGCTGCGCGCTCTATATCTAAAGATCACGTTGTTTCTTAGTGATTGTTTTCTGTGTTTGCCTTGCTATCCTTTTTGTCTCACTCAGGGATCCGTAGCTTCTCCTCCTCAGCTGTTTCTTGTCTGCCACTCCCAACCTCCTTATATTCTCCCCTCACACTTCTCTAGTTGCCAGTTATAGAGCTTCCTGCCCGGACATCTATACTGACCCACTGGAGTTGTGAATCCTGGTTGTCGTTCCAGAGTGCTACCCTCCGGATCCCTGTTGGGCTTATTGTTGTCTCCTGTTGTCGCCCACCTGGGATTATATGTTGAGTCTGTGTTGTCTGTCCTCCCCTTGGTGTTTTCCCTTAGAGCTAGTGGTGCGGACTAGTGTTCCCATCGCCCTGTTCACTATCTAGGGCTCAGCTCAGGGAAAGCCAGGGCTTTAGGCACGTGATCGGCGTACGGGTGCGGAACCCGTCTAGGGACGTCAGGGCAGCCAGGTGCCAGCCGCCAGGTGAGTCAGGGGTCACCACCTTCCCTCTCACTTGGGCAGGGCCTTCCTCGTTCCCTCCCTCTGTGTCACGTATGTGATAGCCACGCCGACCGTGATAGTTATTTGTAGTGACCGTAAAAGCAGACTTTTTGTTCTGGGTTGAAAAAGCATTCCCAAATTTGCCATTCTGAAAATAACTAGTTTGTGGTATTTAAGGCCTACTTGAAATCTATCCCAAAAAGAAAATCTTACATTGAAGTTATTGATAGTGTCATTCAGAAAAACCTAAGACACACGCTAGCGTGCTGATAGAAGTGTCATTCTGTGATTAAACCTATAACTGTCACACATCGCAAAAAAAAACAGGTCTCACATCTCTATTCAACCAAATCTGCACAGTTTTAGCTGGTCAAGTTATTTGTAGTGACCGTAAAAGCAGACATTTTGTTCTGGGTTGAAAAAGCATTCCCAAATTTGCCATTCTGAAAATAACTAGTTTGTGGTATTTGAGGCCTACTTGAAATCTATCCCAAAAAGAAAATCTTACATTGAAGTTATTGATAGTGTCATTCAGAAAAACCTAAGACACACGCTAGCGTGCTGATAGAAGTGTCATTCTGTGATTAAACCTATAACTGTCACACAGCGCAAAAAAAAACAGGTCTCACATCTCTATTCAACCAAATCTGCACAGTTTTAGCTGGTCAAGTTATTTGTAGTGACCGTAAAAGCAGACTTTTTGTTCTGGGTTGAAAAAGCATTCCCAAATTTGCCATTCTCAAAATTGTGGTGAACGGGAACAATGAGGAAAACATCTAATAAGGGACGCGGACGTGGACATGGTCGTGGTGGTGTTAGTGGACCCTCTGGTGCTGGGAGAGGACGTGGCCGTTCTGCCACAGCCACACGTCCTAGTGAACCAACTACCTCAGGTCCCAGTAGCCAGCAGAATTTACAGCGATATTTGATGGGGCCCAATGCCGTTCTAAGGATGGTAAGGCCTGAGCAGGTACAGGCATTAGTCAATTGGGTGGCCGACAGTGGATCCAGCATGTTCACATTATCTCCCACCCAGTCTTCTGCAGAAAGCGCACAGATGGCGCATGAAAACCAAGCCCATCGGTCTGTCACATCACCCCCATGCATATCAGGGAAACTGTCTGAGCCTCAAGTTATTCAGCAGTCTCTTATGCTGTTTGAAGACTCTGCTGCCAGGGTTTCCCAAGGGCATCCACCTAGCCCTTCCCCAGGGGTGGAAGAGATAGAATGCACTAACGCACAACCACTTATTTTTCCTGATGATGAGGACATGGGAATACCACCTCAGCACGTCTCTGATGATGACGAAACACAGGTGCCAACTGCTGCGTCTTTCTGCAGTGTGCAGACTGAACAGGAGGTCAGGGATCAAGACTGGGTGGAAGACGATGCAGGGGACGATGAGGTCCTAGACCCCACATGGAATGAAGGTCGTGCCACTGACTTTCAGAGTTCGGAGGAAGAGGCAGTGGTGAGACCGAGCCAACAGCGTAGCAAAAGAGGGAGCAGTGGGCAAAATCAGAACACCCGCCGCCAAGAGACTCCGCCTGCTACTGACCGCCGCCATCTGGGACCGAGCACCCCAAAGGCAGCTTCAAGGAGTTCCCTGGCATGGCACTTCTTCAAACAATGTGCTGACGACAAGACCCGAGTGGTTTGCACGCTGTGCCATCAGAGCCTGAAGCGAGGCATTAACGTTCTGAACCTTAGCACAACCTGCATGACCAGGCACCTGCATGCAAAGCATGAACTGCAGTGGAGTAAACACCTTAAAAACAAGGAAGTTGTAATGACCGACGACACGCACAGGGAGGAAAACAGGGAAAGCCCTGCCCAAGGGAGAGGGAAAGGTGGTGACCCCTAACTCACCTTGCGGCTGGCACCTGACTGCCCTGACGTCCCTAGACGGGTTCCTCACCCGTGCGGCGATCGCGTGCCTAAACCCTGGCTTTCCCTAATATGAGCCCTAGATAGTGAACAGGCCGGTGGGATCGCTAGTCCGCACCACTATCACTAAGAGGGAAACACCAGGGAGAGGACAGACAAAACAGACAAACACATACACCCAGGTGGGTGACCACAATAGACCAAAAAGGTCCAACAGGGATCCGGAGGGTAGCGTTCTGGACCAACTACCAGCGAACGCAGCAACACAGCTCCAGAAGGTCAGAATAGATGTCCAGGCAGGAAGCTCTATCTCTGGCAACCAGAGAAGTGTGAGAGAGGAATATAAGGAGGTCTGGGAGTGCTGGACAAGGAACAGCTGAGGAGAAGGAGCTACGGATCCCTGAGTGAGCCAAAAGGGTTTGCAAAGCAAACCCAGAAAGCTACCATAAGGAAAACAGCCCTATCTTAAATAGAGCGTGCAGCCAACCGCTGCGACTTCCTGACCCCGGGTATAACGGAGTCAGGTGTGGTTCTCGATACCCTCGTGACAGAAGTCACTCAGGCTCCCCCTGCTACCTCTTCTGCTGCTGCCGCCTCGGCCTCTTCTGCTGCTGCTGCCGCCGCCTCGGCCTCTTCCTCCGCCTCTGGAGGAACGTTGGCACCTGCCGCCCAGCAAACATGGGATGTACCACCAACACCACCACCTGCGTCACCAAGCATCTCAACCATGTCACACGGCAGCGTTCAGCTCTCCATCTCACAAACATTTGAGAGAAAGTGTAAATTCTCACCTAGCCACCCTCGATCCCTGGCCCTGAATGCCAGCATTTCTAAACTACTGGCCTATGAAATGCTGTCATTTAGGCTGGTGGACACACACAGCTTCAAACAGCTCATGTCACTTGCTGTCCCACAGTATGTTGTTCCCAGCCGCCACTACTTCTCCAAGAGAGCCGTGCCTTCCCTGCACAAACAAGTGTCCGATAAAATCAAGTGTGCACTGCGCAACGCCATCTGTGGCAAGGTCCACCTAACCACAGATACGTGGACCAGTAAGCACGGCCAGGGACGCTATATCTCCCTAACTGCACACTGGGTAAATGTAGTGGCGGCTGGGCCCCAGGCGGAGAGCTGTTTGGCGCACGTCCTTCCGCCGCCAAGGATCGCAGGCAGTGGCGTACCGCCAATAGAGGCAGACCACGCCGTTGCTATGGGGCCCGCGGCACAGGGGGGCCCAGAGCACATGGAAGGCCCCGCCCCCTCCATCTACTCTGCACAAAAATCATAGTTAATATGCGTCAGGCAGCGGCACATGTGTTATCTCCCTCCCCCCCTCCCCTTTCGATGATCTGGGCTGCGGGCGTGCTGCATTTCACACTGGCCAATCAGCATTTCGCAGCACAAAGATCCTGCTGCTGATTGGCCAGTGTGTTTCGCTGGCAGGCGCCGCCCAACTTTTTAAGTACACAGAGAGGCGCCGCGTGCACCAGGCGTAGCATCCTCTCTGCGCTTATGTCATCATCAGCCAGCGCCAGTGGCAGTAAGTGCAGCCCCCCCCCAGACCGCAGCTAGTGACTACTTCCCCAGCAGCCATAGAACAGCCTGGGGCGGGCCAGAGCGGCGGCAATCGGAGAGAGACTGGGAGGATTGATGGCAACTGCACAGAAGAGCAGGTAAAGGCAGAGGCAGGGGCTGCTGGGAGTGAAATGTGGGGCAGGAGGGGGACGGAGCCTAGGAGCGGACAGTACTCCGGCCATGTAGGCTGTGCTGTACAACATCTGTATACACTGACCCTGCACCCTGTATACACAGTGTATACAGGGTGCAGTGTCAGTGTATACAGTTATATGGAGTACAGCACTGTGTTGTATACGGGGAGCAGGGTCAGTGTATTCAATATAAACAGGGTGCAGTGTCAGTGTATACAGTTTTATGGGGCAGCCCATATACACTGCTGTACCCCATATACCTGTATACATGGATCCTGCACCCCGTATTCACTGCTGTATACCGTATACATAGACCCTGCACCCGTATACCCCGCTTTAAAGGGGTAGTCTGGTTGTTTGAAGTTATCCCCTATCCAATGGAAAAAGAGGGCGTGGTGGGGAGGAGCTAGGGCAGTTAGTGGGATGGGCAAAAGGTGGTAGTGGGCGGGGTTGGGGGCCCTATTCAGACTCTTGCTATGGGGCCCAATGATTTCTATGTACGCCCCTGATCGCAGGGCAACATTCTTTGCCTCCTGTCTCCTCCTCCTCCTACTCAGCTTCCTCCTTCTCTTCTTCCACCTGCTCATCCAGTCAGCCACACACCTTCACCACCAACTTCAGCACAGCACGGGGTAAACGTCAGCAGGCCATTCTGAAACTCATATGTTTGGGGGACAGGCCCCACACCGCACAGGAGTTGTGGCGGGGTATAGCACAACAGACCGACGAGTGGTTGCTGCCGGTGAGCCTCAAGCCCGGCCTGGTGGTGTGCGATAATGGGCGAAATCTCGTTGCAGCTCTGGGACTAGCCGGTTTGACGCACATCCCTTGCCTGGCGCATGTGCTGAATTTGGTGGTGCAGAAGTTCATTCGCAACTACCCCGACATGTCAGAGCTGCTGCATAAAGTGCGGGCCGTCTGTTCGCGCTTCCGGCGTTCACACCCTGCCGCTGCTCGCCTGTCTGCGCTACAGCGTAACTTCGGCCTTCCCGCTCACCGCCTCATATGCGACGTACCCACCAGGTGGAACTCCACCTTGCATATGCTGGACAGACTGTGCGAGCAGCAGCAGGCCATAGTGGAGTTTCAGCTGCAGCACGCACGGGTCAGTCGCACTGCGGATCAGACACACTTCACCACCAATGACTGGGCCTCCATGCGAGACCTGTGTGCCCTGTTGCGCTGTTTCGAGTACTCCACCAACATGGCCAGTGGCGATGACGCCGTTATCAGCGTTACAATACCACTTCTATGTCTCCTTGAGAAAACACTTAGGGCGATGATGGAAGAGGAGGTGGCCCAGGAGGAAGAGGAGGAAGAGGGGTCATTTTTAGCACTTTCAGGCCAGTCTCTTCAAAGTGACTCAGAGGGAGGTTTTTTGCAACACCAGAGGCAGGTACAAATGTGGCCAGACAGGGCCCACTACTGGAGGACGAGGAGGACGAGGATGAGGAGGAGGTGGAGGAGGATGAGGATGAAGCATGTTCACAGCGGGGTGGCACCCAAAGCAGCTCGGGCCCATCACTGGTGCGTGGCTGGGGGGAAACACAGGACGATGACGATACGCCTCCCACAGAGGAAAGCTTGTCCTTACCTCTGGGCAGCCTGGCACACATGAGCGACTACATGCTGCAGTGCCTGCGCAACGACAGCAGAGTTGCCCACATTTTAACGTGTGCGGAATACTGGGTTGCCACCCTGCTGGATCCCCGGTACAAAGACAATGTGCCCACCTTACTTCCTACACTGGAGCGTGATAGGAAGATGCGCGAGTACAAGCGCACGTTGGTAGACGCGCTACTGAGAGCATTCCCAAATGTCACAGGGGAACCAGTGGAAGCCCAAGGCGAAGGCAGAGGAGGAGCAAGAGGTTGCCAAGGCAGCTGTGTCACGGCCAGCTCCTCTGAGGGCAGGGTTAGCATGGCAGAGATGTGGAAAAGTTTTGTCACCACGCCACAGCTAACTGCACCACCACCTGATACGGAACGTGTTAGCAGGAGGCAACATTTCACTAACATG
Source organism: Bufo bufo (assembly GCF_905171765.1). Lineage (NCBI taxonomy): Eukaryota > Metazoa > Chordata > Amphibia > Anura > Bufonidae > Bufo > Bufo bufo. Next base: position 299,409,031 of record NC_053392.1, on the reverse strand, counting down.
GTGGAACAGTACCTGTGCACACCCCTCCACGTACTGACTGATGGTTCGGCCCCATTCAACTTCTGGGTCTCCAAATTGTCCACGTGGCCAGAGCTAGCCTTTTATGCCTTGGAGGTGCTGGCCTGCCCGGCGGCCAGCGTTTTGTCTGAACGTGTATTCAGCACGGCAGGGGGCGTCATTACAGACAAATGCAGCCGCCTGTCTACAGCCAATGTGGACAAGCTGACGTTCATAAAAATGAACCAGGCATGGATCCCACAGGACCTGTCCATCCCTTGTGCAGATTAGATATTAACTACCTCCCCTTAACAATATATTATTCTACTCCAGGGCACTTCCTCATTCAATACTATTTTTAATTTCATTTTACCATTATATTGCGGGGCAACCCAAAGTTGAATGAACCTCTCCTCTGTCTGGGTGCCGGGGCCTAAATGTGTGACAGTGGCCTGTTCCAGTGGTGGGTGACGTGAAGCCTGATTCTCTGCTATGACATGAAGACAGATTCTGCGCTGACATAAGGCCAGATTCTCTGTTACGGGACCTCTCTCCTCTGCCTGGGTGCCTGGGCCTAAATGTGTGACAGTGGCCTGTTCCAGTGGTGGGTGACGTGAAGCCTGATTCTCTGCTATGACATGAAGACAGATTCTGCGCTGACATAAGGCCAGATTCTCTGTTACGGGACCTCTCTCCTCTGCCTGGGTGCCTGGGCCTAAATGTGTGACAGTGGCCTGTTCCAGTGGTGGGTGACGTGAAGCCTGATTCTCTGCTATGACATGAAGACAGATTCTGCGCTGACATAAGGCCAGATTCTCTGTTACGGGACCGCTCTCCTCTGTCTGGGTGCCGGGGCCTAAATGTGTGACAGTGGCCTGTTCCAGTGGTGGGTGACGTGAAGCCTGATTCTCTGCTATGACATGAATACAGATTCTGCGCTGACATAAGGCCAGATTCTCTGTTACGGGACCTCTCTCCTCTGCCTGGGTGCCTGGGCCTAAATGTGTGACAGTGGCCTGTTCCAGTGGTGGGTGACGTGAAGCCTGATTCTCTGCTATGACATGAAGACAGATTCTGCGCTGACATAAGGCCAGATTCTCTGTTACGGGACCTCTCTCCTCTGTCTGGGTGCCTGGGCCTAAATGTGTGACAGTGGCCTGTTCCAGTGGTGGGTGACGTGAAGCCTGATTCTCTGCTATGACATGAAGACAGATTCTGCGCTGACATAAGGCCAGATTCTCTGTTACGGGACCGCTCTCCTCTGTCTGGGTGCCGGGGCCTAAATGTGTGACAGTGGCCTGTTCCAGTGGTGGGTGACGTGAAGCCTGATTCTCTGCTATGACATGAAGACAGATTCTGCGCTGACATAAGGCCAGATTCTCTGTTACGGGACCTCTCTTTTCTGTCTGGGTGCCTGGGCCTAAATGTGTGACAGTGGCCTGTTCCAGTGGTGGGTGACGTGAAGCCTGATTCTCTGCTATGACATGAATACAGATTCTGCGCTGACATAAGGCCAGATTCTCTGTTACGGGACCTCTCTCCTCTGCCTGGGTGCCTGGGCCTAAATGTGTGACAGTGGCCTGTTCCAGTGGTGGGTGACGTGAAGCTGATTCTCTGCTATGACATGAAGACTGATTCTGCGCTGACATGAAGCCAGATTCTCTGCTATGGCATGAAGAGACTGATTCTCTGCTGACATGAAGCCAGATTCTTTGCTATGGCATGAAGAGACTGATTCTCTGCTGAAGTGAAGCCAGATTCTCTGCTATGGGACCTCTGTCCAATTGATATTGGTTCATTTTTATTTTTTTAATTTTTATTTTAATTCATTTCCCTATCCACATTTGTTTGCAGGGGATTTACCTACATGTTGCTGCCTTTTGCAGCCCTCTAGCTCTTTCCTGGGCTGTTTTACAGCCTTTTTAGTGCCCAAAAGTTCGGGTCCCCATTGACTTCAATGGGGTTCGGGTTCGGGACGAAGTTCGGATCGGGTTCGGATCCCGAACCCGTACATTTCCGGGAAGTTCGGCCGAACTTCTCGAACCCGAACATCCAGGTGTTCGCTCAACTCTATTGGTGACCTATCCTCAAGATAGATCATCAATATCATATTGGTGGGTCTGACACCCCTGCTAATCAGCAATATGAGGGGAAGGCTATATGAGGATAGGTCATCAATATAAAAAGCCTGGAGAACCCCTTTAATTATATTCTTTGCTATATACACTGCCTGTTCAAAAAAAAAGTCTCCACCAAAAAATAGGTCACACACACTAGTTTTCGTTACAGCACGCATTCGCTGTGGCATTGTTTCGATAAGCTTCTGCAATGTCACAAGATTTATTTCCATCCAGTGTTGCATTAATTTTTCACCAAGATCTTGCACTGTTGATGGTAGAGTCTGACTGCTGAGCAAAGCCTTCTCCAGCACATCCCAAAAATTCTGAATAGGGTTAAGGTCTGGACTCTGTGGTGGCCAATCCATGTGTGAAAATGATGTCTCATGCTCCCTGAACCACTCTTTCACAATTTGAGCCCGATGAATCCTGGCATTGTCATCTTGGAATATTCCCATGCCATCAGGGAAGAAAAAACCCATTGATGGAATAACCTGGTCATTCAGTATGTTCAGGTAGTCAGCTGACCTCATTCTTGCAGCACATACTGTTGCTGAACCTAGACCTGACCAACTGCAGCAACCCCAGATCATAGCACTGCCCCCACAGGCTTGTACAGAAGGCACTAGGCATGATGGGTGCATCACTTCATCTGCCTCTCTTCTTACCCTGATGTGCCCATCACTCTGGAACAGGGTAAATCTGGACTCATCAGACCACATGACCTTCTTTCATTGCTCCAGAGTCCAATCTTTATGCTCCCTAGCAAATTGAAGCCTTTTTTTCTGGTTTGCCTCACTGATTAGTGGTTTTCTTACGGCTACACAGCTGTTCAGTCCCAATCCCTTGAGTTCCCTTCGCATTGTGTGTGTGGAAATGCTCTTACTTTCACTATTAAACATAGCCCTGAGTTCTACTGTTTTTCTTTGATTTGATATCACCAAACGTTTAGGTGATCGCCGATCACCATCATTCAGGATTTTTTTCCCGCCACATTTCTTCCTCGAATACGATGGGTCTCCACTATCCTTCCAGTTTTTAATAATGCGTTGGACAGTTCTTAACCCAATTTTAGTAGTTTCTGCAATCTCCTTAGGTGTTTTCTCTGCTTGATGCATGCCAATGATTTGACCCTTCTCAAACAGACTAACATCTTTTCCACGACCATGAGATGTGTCTTTCGACATGGTTGTTTAAGAAATGAGAAGCAACTCATTGCACCAGTTGGGGTTAAATAACTTGTTGCCAGCTGAAAGATAATCGCCCGTGCAGTAATTATCCAATAGGAGGCTCATAACTATTTGCTTAGTTAAATCCAGGTGGCAAATTTTTTTGGGGATAGGCAGTGTATTTGATCAAACACAAGATTTCTCTGTTATCAGTTCATATCTGAAATTACTGTATAATGACGATATAATAGTAGATCATCATGATAGCAAGCTTAAAATCCTGTCTATCATATAAATATCCGGTCTACTTTTGAAAAATTGCATTATCTGGACAGTTCCTACTAGTTCTAACCAATTTCCCTAATGGAATGTTGTGGATTACATGTTTGGTGACATGAAGAAGCAAGGAGGGTGGAGTTTCCTGCAGATTGTTTCTGATAAGTCATTGTACCTACCTTTGAACCCAGATTTCCAATTATACCCAAAAAAGTAATTTGATTTCTTTTGTAACATGTGCTAAAAGACAAATTAATGCTGTTATCATTCATGTATCTAGCAACCTCATGGAATTCACTCTCAGTACCATTCTATTTTAGATAAAGATTGTCAATATATCTGGAGGACCACTTAATTCATGAAAAATCTGCTTTATTTAGTGTCTAAATGTATATTTCTTTCTATACACACCTATAGAGGTTAGAAAACTATGGGGTTAATCTCCCCTTTCCCACCGTGCAAAAATAATATTCTTCATTAAAAATGAAGAAATATTATAAACATTCAAAGGATATCAGAATTAACTTCTTGACTGAAAATCCTTAAGTGCACCCAAAATGTTCATAGTTTTCACTTTATAAGACACACCTGATGGTAAGACGCACCTAGGTTTTAGGGGGGGAAATAAGAAAAAAATATTTTACATCAGATATCAAATCAGACCCCCATAACAGATCCTCAGATCAGACCCCATATCAAAACCCAAATCAGACCCCCATATCAGACCTCAAATCAAACCCCCATATCAGATCCTCAGATCAGAAGCCCATATCATATCTTCAGATCAGACTCCCATATCAGACTTCAGATAAGACCCCCATATCAGATCCTCAGATCAGACCTCTATATCATATCCTCAGATCAGAAGCCCATATCATATCTTCAGATCAGACCCCCATATTAGACCTCAGATAAGACCCCCATATCAGATCCTCAGATCAGACCTTCATATCACATCCCCATATCAAACTTCAGATCAGACCACCATAAGACCTCCATATTAGACCTCCCCATATGAGACCTCAGATAAGACCCCGTTTAGATGTCCCTGCGAGACCCCCATATCATTTTTCACATCAGACCCCCATCAGAGCTAAAATATATAAATTAAACTTACCTCTTCTGCTCCGCCACTACTCTGCAGGTCTGGCGTGCTCACCTGCAGTCATGCTACCTGAGCTTCTCTGTATCTGCGCTGCATTGTGACCTAACTACATACAGAGTCAGATCATAGTGCTCGCACTATGTCCTGTTGCTGTAAGCAGTCAGCACAGTGCAGCGCAGGCCCAGAGAAGACCAGAGAGTGGTGAGTACAGGCAGCACTTGAAGCGCATCACTTACCGCTCCCTGCGACTCTTGCATAATAGTGAGCGAAACTATAATAGAAGTAGTAGTATTTGCTTTATAATATGCACTGACAATTTCCCTCCACTTTTGGGGGGAAAAAGTGTATCATAAAGCGAAATATATGGTACCTGGTGTCATGGACACAACACAGTATAGCCTTTACCAAAGTCTGTAGATGAAGATCCACCTATGCTTTAAGATGCTTTGCCACAGCAGTAATACCTGCCACAGTGATTCTGGAGTGGGGAGGAAATAAATCCTTAAGGACTTTGGGGAGTGAGTAGAAAACCACTGTTACAGGTGAGTGAAGTTTTGAAAAATTTGATTCAGCAACTTCCCCGAAGTTCATTTGTCACGAATCGCTATAAATCAGGTATACTCAGGCCACTTTGCCTTAGGGAACGGCCACACAGTGCGGCCATGCTGCAGGGTAGAAGTGCACGGCCAATTAGCCCACAGCTGCCTTTCATTTAAAAATGAAGATCGCACTGTATAGTTGGTCTTCATTTTTAATGGTCACGCGGCACCTTTGAGCACCGTTAAATGGGGCTGTTGCTTGTATGGGGTTTGGCTGGTTAGATGGAGGGCCAATATGCATATTATTGCTGTTCTTGCCTGCAATCTCCTGCAGATTATTTGACAGTAAACACTGATTATTAATCAGCTCTGGCATACCTACTTCTCCAACCCCAGCGTTCTCCTGTCCTACAGGTGGGAGTCCTTCTTCTGCCATCTGCTTTTCCTCCTTTTCCACATCATATAATATCGATGATAATATGTCATCAGGAACATGCAGCTCCTCTTCTCTCTGCATCTTGCTGACCTTTCTAGGACATGGAGACTCTGAAGACTGATTTGAAAGAAGTAAATCCAGCAAAATATGAGGATAGTCATCATTAAGACCTGAACCCCCCTAAGGGGTGCAGACTGGTATTGGTTGGCACGCTGGCTGTGGAATAATAAAGGCTTCCATCTTATTGGTATTGAATTACATATCTGAGTTTACAGCTGATATAGGAATAAATAAATGTAGTAATAAATAAAAAAAACTGATGCAGCATAAGTCTCCCTGCACTCTGGATAATGAAATAGGAGATAGGCACAACCAAAATATTCAGTTCACTTGGAAAAACAAAAATGTATTCAACATCAAATGGAATACTATAGCATCTGTATTAAAAATATATAAAATATATATGCGGCGCTCAATAACAATAAAACAACAATAAAACACTAAAATAAGGAGATATATTGAGATGATGATATGCGGTGCCTCAAACAAGGTCACATATATGTGGAAAAAATGTATATTAGAAAGGGGTAGACTTCAACCCTATATAATGAAGCAGAGTTGAATCTGTTTGAAATGTCTCTCCAGAAACAGTGCGGTGAATTGATTATGTGCTGTGCGTGCTCACATTCACATCACTCCATGTCCTCCCCAAAGTATATTCAAGTGGGGATATTAAGTGTAGTTATTATTCGTCCACTTCACAATAAACCCTGCTTTCTACAGTTGTAGTGTCGGCATTACAGAGTACTCACAGTTGGTATCTCCAGACCGCGGGTGATGTTGCACGCTGTGTGGCGTCCCACCTGTATTCAGCGTGAATGCGGCTCCTTACGTGGTGAGTCTCGTGGGTTATCTCGAGATCTTGAATATTACCCCTGTTGTACTTGCCGGTTTTTGAGTCCTGGGGTCTGTGAATTAGTGGACAGGTGCTCTTGGTGGTTAATCAAGCTAGTGATCAAGGTTTCCAAGATAAAAGTTCTTTGTGATATGCCAGTTGTGCAACTTTGTACTTGTTTCCTCATAACATAATGCTACAAGGTTACATGCCACTGTGGCCTAGAATATATAGGCAAAACCACCCGGGAATTTCGAAGACGGGTGGGAGAACACTTAGGTGACATTAGAAACGGTAGGGACACCCCATTAGCTAAACATGTAGAAACCAGCCACAATGGTAAAACAGAGGGCATGACATTTATGGCCATTGAACTCATTCCTCCCTTGAAAAGAGGAGGCAACTGGGACAGTAAAATACTGCAAAGGGAGACCTGGTGGATCTTTGAATTGAAGAACTCACAACCATCAGGCCTCAATGAGCATCTCTCCTTTGGGTGCTACATTGAGGAGACCAGGTCATCCCGTTGACATGTGATAGCAGTCCAATTGCCTCCTCTATGAGGGTCGAAAAACTTGAGTTCAATGGATGATTTATTTCTTTTTAACTGATGCACCCCCTTTATGTACCAAGAGTGACCCTCATTGAATGCTCCTATATGAAGTCTGGCAGTCGACCCCCACTTTACATTTGTAGGGGCTGAGTGCCCGACATACGTATGGTACATATTTGCTTGTCTAGCTCCCTGCAATGTGGGTACAGTGCAACTGATTGCCAGCACGCCTGTTCTGATGATCAGATACCATTTGACAATGTATTTGTCTATCCTTTTCTAATCTAGCCTGTCCAGTGAACCTGCTGTTTAAATACCTAGGTAGCGCGTCTCTATGACTCTATAGGAGTGACGCACCGTACTTGGCTATTTATGCCACTATAATTTGTTGATTGGGGGTGACAGAGTTAGCCCATCCCTTCACCCCTTTATCTCCAATATTCCCGCCCCCTAATGTTCTCTGAGTCACCGTCCCCTAACATGCAGGGGACGGACATTGGGCTATACTGATATACCTTCAGTCTATGTCCCGATCTTGTGACTCCTCTCCGTGACGCAATGCACTTGTGACCACTGACAACACTGCCCGCGTGATCGGAGCAGGTGATCTTGGGGGCGGATCTATCTAAGCCCGCGCTGGTTTAAAAGAACGCCAGTACGGGCGCACTCTGCCATCTCTGCCATACGCAAGAGGAGTGGACCTTGAATCGCTGCACAAAGAGAAGCTAAGTATCAGTTCTTGTCTCACAATACTGTTGCTTTCTGGGCTGGCTCCAACAAACTTGGAAGCGCCGTGGATTGGATACTTCTCTGTTGTGTACAGGTGTATACTTTGTCTTGTTTTGTATATAGGTCCTCTGATGACCTGGCTGACTGCCAGTGAAACGCGTCGGGACTATGTGTATGTCTAATACCTATGATGTGTATGTCCTGGGATGAATGATACCTTTGCACTTCTGACGAAGCTGGGCAGTCACTGCTATTGCCTGCAAGGGACACAAAGGGACATACAGAGAGGGGATTACTTGGAGTTAGAACCTAGGGGTACATTAGGGGAAGAGACCCAGCATCTGTCTCCCTCTTTATTGGTATCCCTATGTTTCGTAAACTCACCCTCCTAGCAGATGTTTACATTTCACACCTGCCATTTTTCTCCACCTTCTTTCATTTGGTGGTGTATGACTACGTATGTATGTAGTCTCCTAACAAATTATTGGGCCTACTATTTTAACCATTGACTATTAAAAGTTATCTTTTAAGGCAATCCCACTTTTCAATTACACTTGCAATAATTACGGGTGCCGTATAGAATACTTACTATTTGTTTGACTGGTCATCATTCCAGTTAAGTGATCATTCTATTAATCGTTTTCAGCAACACTTTCCCTAGCGCCAGAGTGCTTGCCATATCTCTCTCTATGCTCAGCTCACAGGACAATGGCGGAGACTGCATGGGGTGAGAATTTTATAAGGCTGTGACAAAACAGGGGATGGCTATCTGTAGATTGGCTGTCTGCACGGCATTATAGGTGATCTTGCGTTCCCGGGCTTGTCTCCTCTACAGTTAGTTTTGCTTTGTAACATGTGCAGCCACCATTTTAGGAAAACCTGATTTGTTAAAACGAAAGGCGAGAAAATTTGGAAGCGTTGTGAATCAAAGTTTTCCTAAACTTCGGACTGAATTCCACTTTGAATGCTTCGCTGAACACTAACTACTGTCACAGAGTTAGAAACAAATATTCAGCAATTTTATCAATAAGACCACTTAATACTTTGCCCTCCTGATAAGGTTCCAGATATTGGACTGAACTAGTTGGTTCTGCAGCCACTCTGCTCGTATCACTTAACAACTCCATATAGACTTTTTTATATGGCCCTTTTCTGCTTTATGAATTATTAGATTGATGTTGTCTGTTTTAGTCCGGTACACTGACTATATTTTGGATATATAACATCTCTAACATTAGTTCTAATAAATACTAGCATGTCCCATGTAATCGTAATTCTAGAGCATCTATACTTCTTTTCAAATATTTAATAATGTATATTTTTTTTAACGAAGTAGAAAGGTATATGCAGGGAAACAATTAACTTTGCTTAATGTCATCAGCATAAGAGAGCAGCACTGCCTAGTAGCAAAGTAGCATTGTTAGTAACAATACAAATCAAACAGTAGGGAATAACAGGAAACGGGATAGGGGTAGACGGGAAATAGGAGTAAGGGAATAAACATGGCAAAAGTATAATAATCTTTATTTATACAGTGCCAACATACTCCGCAGCTCTTTACAATCAAGGGGTTCAAGTACAAACAGAGTCATAAATAACATAGCAACAGACAAGTCAACAATTAAAACAAGAGGAATGAGTACAGCAGTGTGGAGAGCTTTGTGGATAGAAATGAGGACTTTAAATTGAATCCTGTACTGTATGGGCAACCAGTGCAGTTACTGGCACAGGGCGGAGGCATTGCAGTAGCGGCTGGGCATATAGATGAGCGTAGCTGCTGTGTTCAGGATAGATTGGAGAGGGGTGAGTCTGGTGAGAGGGAGACCAATTAGTAATGAGTTATAGTAATCGAGACAGGAATGGATCAGCGCAACAATAAGAGTATTGTTGTTTTCACAGTAAGGAAGGGGAAATTGAAGAGATGTTTTTGAGGTGTAGGTGACATAATTGGGCAAGTGATTGAAAATAGAGTATAAAGGAAAGATCACTATCAAACATAACACCAAGATAGCGGTCGTGCTGCTAGGTGTTATAGTAGTGGTTCACACTGAGAGGGAGATATCAAGTTTAAGTGGGTTAGTAGAAGATTCAGTTACAGATAGAGAGAGGACATGATGTTACAGGCAGCGGACAGTCACTGGTGTTCTGTAGTACAGCAGAGGGTAATGTTATAGGATGAAGTGTATAGTTGGGTGTCATAAGCATAGAGATGGTACTGGAAACCAAATCTGCTAATTGTCTCTCCAATGGGGCTGAGTATAAGCAATTGTGAGGCAGTGACAGGCCTCATGGTTGTTAGGGGAGATGTATGGCAGGTTTTTCCACGTCTTCCCTATCAGTCGTCAGGTCTGAGGCAGCACCAGGTGCCACAATCACCTGGGAATAAAAGTATCCTCAAAGTGAAAGGGGGAAGACTTTGAAACAGAGTGCTGCTGAGGCTCTGTGAGTGTGCTCTCAGCCGGGCTAGGCTGAGGGACCACGAGGCTGGGAGATAGCCTGGAGTTTAGGGGACCAAGCGACGCCTGCTGAGAGAGAGGGTCAGGCGGACTGCTAAGCCTAAATTCCCCAGACGTACGGACTTAGCTACAGTCTGGGAGTCTGATGGACGATGGGCTGGGAAAGCCGCACCTGAGACAGTGTGTGAACTGTGCTCTGTAGGTGAGTCAGGGAATATGTTATGTATTAGGTAGTGCCTAGCCGGGCAGGCGTTCATTTGTATCATTTTGTGTGTGAAGACTGCCAAATAAATGCACCGTTTGGACATTAAAGGGAATCTGTCACCTATTTTGAGCCTATAATACTGTTAAGGCTACTTTCACACTTGCGGCAGTGTGATCCGGCGGGCAGTTCCGTCGTCGGAACTGCCCGCCGGATCCGCCGATCTGCCGCTGACTGAAAGCATTTGTGAGACGGATCCGGGTGCGGATCCGTCTCACAAATGCATTGCAAGGACGGATCCGTCTCTCCGCTTGTCATGCGGACCGACGGATCCGTCTTGTACATTTTTTCACATTTTTACCGATCTGCGCATGCGCATGCCGGAACGACGGATCCGGCATTCCGGTATTCTGAATGCCGGATCCGGCGCTAATTCATTCCTATGGGAAAAAACGCCGGATCCGGCGTTCAGTCAAGTCTTCAGTTTTTTTCGCCGGAGAGAAAACCGTAGCATGCTACGGTTTTCTCTTTTGCCTGATCAGTCAAAACGACTGAACTGAAGACATCCTGATGCAAACTGAACGGATTACTCTCCATTCAGAATGCATGGGGATATACCTGATCATTTCTTTTCTGGAATAGAGCCCCTGTGACGGAACTCTATGCCGGAAAAGAATAACGCAAGTGTGAAAGTAGCCTAACATAGCAATGTGCAATAAAGTACCTTCATTCCAGCATGTGTCCTTTTATTCAACTTTTCATTCAGATGAAAAAGCAATTTTTCTGATATGCAGATTAACCCCTTAAGGACTCAGCCCTATTTCACCTTAAGGACTTGGCCATTTTTTGCAAATCTGACCAGTGTCACTTTAAGTGCTCATAACTTTAAAATGCTTTGACTTACCCAGGCCGTTCTGAGATTGTTTTTTCGTCACATATTGTACTTCAGTACACTGCTAAAATTGGGTCCAAAAAGTTAATTTTTTTGCATAAAAAAAATACAATTTTTACCGAAAATTTTGAAAAATTAGCAAATTTCGAAGTTTCAGTTTCTCTACCTCTGTAATACATAGTAATACCCCCAAAAATTGTGATGACTTTACATTCCCCATATGTCTACTTCATGTTTGTAGCATTTTGGGAATGATATTTTATTTTTTGGGGATGTTACAAGGCTTAGAAGTTTAGAAGCAAATTTTGAAATTTTTCAGAAATCTTCAAAATCCCACTTTTATGGACCAGTTTAGGTTTGAAGTCATATTGTGAGGCTTAGATAATAGAAACCTCCCAAAAATGACCCCATTCTAGAAACTACAACCCTCAAGGTTTTCAAAACTGTTTTTTCAAACTTTATTAACCCTTTAGGTCTTCCACAAGAGTTAATGGCAGATTGAGAAACAATTTAGAAATTTCTATTTTTTTGGAAAATTTTCCAATATAATCAATTTTTTCCAGGAGTAAAACAAGGGTTAACTGCCAAACAAAAGTCAAAATGGGTTGCCCCGATTCTGTAGTTTGCAGAAACACCCCATATGTGGTCGTAAACTACTGTTTGGCCGAACAGGAGCACATAGAAGGAGGGGAACACCATATGGGTTTTGGAAGGCAGATTTTGCAGGACTGGTTTTGTTTATACCATGTCCCATTTGAAGCCCCCTGTTGCACCCCTAGAATAGAAATTTCAAAAAAGTGACTCCATCTAAGAAAGTACACCCCTCAAGGTATTCAAAACTGGGTTTACAAACTTTGTTAACCCTTTAGGTGTTCCACAAGAGTTAATGGCAGATGGAGAAACAATTTAGAAATTTCTATTTTTTTGGAAAATTTTCCAATATAATCAATTTTTTCCAGGAGTAAAACAAGGGTTAACTGCCAAACAAAACTCAAAATGGGTTGCCCCGATTCTGTAGTTTGCAGAAACACCCCATATGTGGTCGTAAACTACTGTTTGGCCGAACAGGAGCACATAGAAGGAGGGGAACACCATATGGGTTTTGGAAGGCAGATTTTGCAGGACTGGTTTTGTTTATACCATGTCCCATTTGAAGCCCCCTGTTGCACCCCTAGAATAGAAATTTCAAAAAAGTGACTCCATCTAAGAAAGTACACCCCTCAAGGTATTCAAAACTGGGTTTACAAACTTTGTTAACCCTTTAGGTGTTCCACAAGAGTTAATGGCAGATGGAGAAACAATTTTGAAATTTCTATTTTTTGGAAAATTTTCCAATATAATCAATTTTTTCCAGGAGTAAAACAAGGGTTAACTGCCAAACAAAACTCAAAATGGGTTGCCCCGATTCTGTAGTTTTCAGAAACACCCCATATGTGGTCGTAAACTACTGTTTGGCCGAACGGGAGCACATAGAAGGAGGGGAACACCATATGGGTTTTGGAAGGCAGATTTTGCAGGACTGGTTTTGTTTATACCATGTCCCATTTGAAGCCCCCTGTTGCACCCCTAGAATAGAAATTTCAAAAAAGTGACTCCATCTAAGAAAGTACACCCCTCAAGGTATTCAAAACTGGGTTTACAAACTTTGTTAACCCTTTAGGTGTTCCACAAGAGTTAATGGCAGATGGAGAAACAATTTAGAAATTTCTATTTTTTGGAAAATTTTCCAATATAATCAATTTTTTCCAGGAGTAAAACAAGGGTTAACTGCCAAACAAAACTCAAAATGGGTTGCCCCGATTCTGTAGTTTGCAGAAACACCCCATATGTGGTCGTAAACTACTGTTTGGCCGAACGGGAGCACATAGAAGGAGGGGAACACCATATGGGTTTTGGAAGGCAGATTTTGCAGGACTGGTTTTGTTTATACCATGTCCCATTTGAAGCCCCCTGTTGCACCCCTAGAATAGAAATTTCAAAAAAGTGACTCCATCTAAGAAAGTACACCCCTCAAGGTATTCAAAACTGGGTTTACAAACTTTGTTAACCCTTTAGGTGTTCCACAAGAGTTAATGGCAGATGGAGAAACAATTTTGAAATTTCTATTTTTTGGAAAATTTTCCAATATAATCAATTTTTTCCAGGAGTAAAACAAGGGTTAACTGCCAAACAAAACTCAAAATGGGTTGCCCCGATTCTGTAGTTTGCAGAAACACCCCATATGTGGTCGTAAACTACTATTTGGCTAAACGGCAGGACATAGAAGAAGGGGAACGTCATATGGTTTTTGGAAGGCAGATTTTGCTGGACTGGTTTATTTACACCATGTACCCTTTCAAGCCCCCTGATGCACCCCTAGAGTAGAAACTCCATAAAAGTGACCCCATCTAGGAAACTACGGGATAAGGTGGTTGTTGTTTTGGGACTATTTTAGGGGTAAATATGATTTTTGGTTGCTCTATATTACTCTTTTTTGAGGCAATGTAACAAAAAAATTAAATTCTAAAATTGTTTCTACATTCGCTATTTAGTTTTGTGGAACACCTAAAGGGTTAACATAGTTTGTAAAGTAACTTTTGAATACCTTGAGGGGTGTAGTTTCTTAGATGGGGTCACTTTTTTGGATTTTCTAGTCTAGGCTACATCAGGGGGGGCTTCTAATGGGACATGGTGTCAAAAATAAAACTGTCCATCAAAATCTGCCTTCCAGAAACCGTATGGAGTTCCCTTCGTTCTATGCCCTGCCGTGCGGCTATATAGCCATTTACGACCACATATGGGGTGTTTCTGCAAACTACAGAATCAGGGCCATAAATATTGAGTTTTGTTTGGCTGTTAACCCTTGCTTTATTATCGGCAAAAAGGATTCAAATGGAAATTTTGCCCAAAAATGGGTGTTTTGGCACCGTTTTTATTTTATATTTTTAACACCGTTCATCCGAGGCGTTTGGGCAAAAGTTATTTTTATAGCGACGACTTTTACGCACGCGACGATGCCCAATATGTATGGTTCTCAGACTTTGGAGACACTAAGCAGGCATCCTAAAAACTGCGGCCCTCCAGATGTTGTAAAACTACAATTCCCACCATGCCCTGCTGATGGCTGTAGGTTGTCTGGGCATGCTGGGAGTTATAGTTTTACAACATCTGGAGGGCCGCAGTTTGAGGATGCCTGCACTAAAACTAATATTTTTTGGGGAAAAAAAAATTGTTTCCGTGTCTCCAAAGTCTGAGAGCCATAGTTTTTTATGTTCTCTAGTGGACTGTTGGGGATTATAAAAATTTAGTACTCCATGGAAGTGTGATACTCCCTGAAGCAATCGATAACGCAGAGGCCCGGATGATCGGGGCAAGTGTCGCACTGAGTGGTGGTGTCCTTCCGTATCCCCCTCCTGCGACACACTCTGCACTTTTTTTGGGTTCGTCCCTTCTTTCCAGTATGGGGGACCACACCTGGAAAGTGTTGGCCAGGGACGATCCGGGCGCCTCCAATTCCCGAGGTACTCCGGCCTGCTCTTTCCCGGTCCGAAAAGATCAGGTCCTTGAGGACTGCCTCATAGAATTAGAGGAGTGTCCCTGTGCTGCCAGCGCTTCGGAATAGTACAAAAGAGTTGTACATGGCAACCTGCACCAAGTAGACCGCAACTTTTTTGTACCATGCCCGGGTTTTGCGCATGGCGTTATATGGTGTGAGGACTTGATCAGAGAGATCAACTCCTCCCATATACCGATTGTAGTCGACGATACAATCGGGCTTGAGGACCGTTGCCGCGGTACCTCGCACAGGGACAGGGGTGATGCCGTTACCATGAATTGTGGACAGCATAAGGACATCCCTCTTGTCCTTATACCTGACCAGCAACAGGTTTCCACTGGTAAGGGCACGGGTCTCACCCCTGGGGATAGGTACCTGGAGGGGGTTGGCAGGGAGGCCGCATTGATTTTTCCGCACGGTCCCACAAGCGAACGTGGATCTGGCGGCAAGGGACCTGAACAAGGGAATGCTGGTATAAAAGTTGTTCACGTACAAGTGGTAACGCTTATCCAGCAGTGGGTACATAAGGTCCCACACGAGTTTCCCGGTAACACCCAGAGTGGGGGGACATTCTGGGGGTTGAATCCGGGAATCTCGCCCCTCGTACACACGAAATTTGTAAGTGTACTCTGAGGTACTCTCACAAATTTTGTATAGCTTCACGCCATACCTCGCCCGCTTTGTGGGAATGTATTGGCGGAAACTGAGTCTCCCCTTGAACGCAACGAGAGACTCATCAACCGCGACCTTCCTTCCAGGTACGTAGGCCTGCTGAAATGTGGCCCCAAAGTGATCGATGACCGGCCGTATCTTATACAGCCGGTCATAGGCAGGATCACCTTGGGGTGGACATGCTGCATTATCGGAATAATGCAGACATTTCCGGATGGCCTCAAACCGGGGACGTGTCATGACCATACTGTACAGTGGGGTCTGGTATAGGACGTCCCCACTCCAGTATTGCCTGACACTGGGTTTTTGGACTAGACCCATATGCAGCACGAGGCCCCAAAATGTCCTCATCTCGGCTGCACTGACCGGCGTCCAGCCACCGGGTCTAGCCAAAAATGAGCCTGGGTTTTGAGCGACGAACTGTTGGGCGTACAGATTCGTCTGCTCCACCATCAGATTCACCAGTGGGTTACTGAAAAAAAAACTAAAATAGTCAATTTCAGTAAACCCCACTGTGGGAATCTGGATTCCAGGATTGCCAGCAAAATCCGGAATCTCAGGCTCAAAGTCCATTGGGGGACACCAACTAAGTTCATCGGCAGGGGGCTCCGGTGGGCTTATTTGGTGGGCCGGGAAACCAGTACGAACCCCACAGGATCCCTAGCATGTGGGGCCCCTGGCTCCGCCTGGCGGCGTCTCCGCCGCTTTGGTGGCTCATCGTCATCAGATGATGATGAGGAGGATGCGGATGATAAAAGGAACGTGGGGTCATCCTCATCCTCACTGGGGCTCTCAGAGTCGGAGGCAATCTGGGCGTATGCCTCCTCGGCCAAGAACACCCGGCGGGCCATGGGTGTGTGTGCGTGTATGTGTGCATGTGTGGCAAACTTTATTATATGTGCGTGTGTGTGGGGGCAACGGGTGTTCGCGTACTAAAAAAGGCAAAAAAAGAAAGGGCAAGTGTTAGGAAAAAAAAGTTCAAACTTGCTGATCAGCGGTACAACGCTGATCAGCGGTCGGTGGGGTGGTGGGGCGGGCGATGCGCTAACAGTGGACGGACGCTAAAAAGTGCCGGCCAGGGGAGGGGGGGGGGGGCTGGTGGTCAGGGGAGGGGGGGACTGGTGGTGGGGAAGGGGGGTGGGGTGGGTGTCTGGTGGTGGGGGGGCTGGTGGGGGGGGCAAGTGGCAGGGGGGGGGTCTGGAGTCTGATGGATGGATCAAAGAAATTGATCAAAGAAAGTTTGGAATAAATGTTTTTTTTTTTTTTTCCTAACTAACTTTTCCCTTCTTTCCCTGCCTAACGATGCCTCTCCCTCACTGACCCTAACCTACCTGGGTGGCGATGGGTGCAGGAGGGTGATGGATGCCGATTAGGGGGACACAGGAGCTGGTGCTGGACGGTGCTGCACGGTCAGGGTGCTGGACAGGAAGAGGAGGGGAGAGAGGAGCGCAGGATGTTTGAATCTCGCGCCTCTCTCCCCTGCACCAATCAGCACCCTGGACAGCAGGCATCAGCACCAGGGCCAGCACCGCCTCTCCAAATCCTCGGACTGCGATAGGTGGTGTATAATTACGCCACCGATCGCAGTCTTTTTCCGGTTCATCAGGTCACAGGACACCCGATTGGACCGGAAACGCAGAAAACCGCAGGTCTGAATTGACCTGCGGTTTTCTGCGATCGTCGATGCGGGGGGGTCAAATGACCCCCCCCTGCATTGTTACGGGATGCCGGCTGAATGATTTCAGCCGAAATCCCGTTCCGATTAACCCCTGGGGCGCCGGAATACCGATTTCAAGTTAGGACGTACCGGTACGCCCTGAGTCCTTAAGGACTCGGGAAATAGGGCGTACCGATACGCCCTGCGTCCTTAAGGGGTTAAGTCTCAAGGTGCCCAGAGGGGCATTATTACTCTGCTCTAGTGCCCAGTAACGCCCCCCTGCAGTGCCCAGCCCGCCTTTCTTCCAAGCCCAGCACTGTATGAAATCAAGAAAATAGAAGTGTTAGTCCTGTGTCCCAGAACACGGACAGTTACTTGCGCTGCTGGTTTCGATATAGTGTGGTGGGTAATTCACACTCGGGAGTCATGCAATGAAAAGGTTTGAAACCGCGCTGCTTAAGATTCAGTCGAACGCTGCACAGGTGAAAGAATCAGGGTATTAGCCTCCGTCCTCCTCTCTCAAGGGGTTCGATCCTCCTCTGACCGCCTCCTCTGTAGGATTAAATGACCGGCATATAGTGAAGTACCCTCTTTTTTTTTAATCAGATAATTTTTATTGCTTTTTCAAGAAAATTTGTAATACAATTACAACAATAACCCACCCTTCCCTCCCAACCCCACCCCAAAGCACGACCATTTAGAAGAAGCAGTATACAGTCCATAACTGTGATTGGAAAGTCCATCTGGAAAAATCATAGTCCATTCTCTTAAATCATAGTACATGGCATCACAGAGCCTCCGTACTACTAAATATATATCCACATAATATGCCGGCACAAATATACCATCATAGTCTACTATCCCACATTTTATCATTCACATACTCATACACATCCGTCTCTAACACTCCTTTCATACCCTGCAAGCATATTTTAGGACAAGTCATAATGTGTAATCCACGAGGACCATATCCCTTCAAATTTTTTCCTCGAGTTCCTTTTCAAATAAACATATTCCTCCAGCTTAACCAGTGTATGCACCCTACCAACTACTTCCTGAATCGTAGGAGCTGTTTCATCAATCCAATGAAATGCTATGCACTTCCTAGCTTGATATAATATCCTCATTACGGCCACCTTTTTTTTTGAGCATGTTTCTTGGTACTTTCACAAAACCAAGTAAACAGGTTAATGGTCCAACTTCTAGGTTGATTTGAAAAACCCTATTTATAAGTTCCACTATCTCAACCCAATACCTTCTTAATCGTGGGCAATTCCACATAAGATGGATCAAATTTGCACTACTAATATTACAACGTGGACATACATCATTCTCCCTATAACCCATTCTGAATAGTAGTGCAGGTGTTCTATAGACCCTATGTAGGAGATATAATTGTGAGATCCTATATGACTCGCTCAATGACAGCGTCGGTAGGTCGGTGAGAATTTCCTTCCATTGCTCCTCAGTTAGCTCCTCAATATCCTTCTTCCATTTCTCATACAGTTTCAGTGGGTTGGATTTATCAATTTCCTCCCTGAGTGTGTTGTAATATATGGATATCACCCCACTAGTGGATCCTGACCTTGCTGTGTAGTCAATGATGGGGCATCTGGCTGCCTGTTGGATCTTTCCCTTCTTTTCCTGAGTTTGAATAGCGTGCCTCAACTGTAAATACACATAGAAATACACTGCTCAAAAAAAATAAAGGGAACACTTAAACAACACAATGTAACTCCAAGTCAATCACACTTCTGTGAAATCAAACTGTCCACTTAGGAAGCAACACTGAGTGACAATCAATTTCACATGCTGTTGTGCAAATGGGATAGACAACAGGTGGAAATTATAGGCAATTAGCAAGACACCCCCAATAAAGGAGTGGTTCTGCAGGTGGTAACCACAGACCGCTTCTCAGTTCCTATGCTTCCTGACTGATATTTTGGTCACTTTTGAATGCTGGCGGTGCTTTCACTCTAGTGGTAGCATGAGACGGAGTCTACAACCCACACAAGTGGCTCAGGTAGTGCAGCTTATCCAGGATGGCACATCAATGCGAGCTGTGGCAAGAAGGTTTGCTGTGTCTGTCAGCGTAGTGCCCAGAGCATGGGGGCGCTACCAGAAGACAGGCCAGTACATCAGGAGACGTGGAGGAGGCCGTAGAAGAGCAACAACCCAGCAGCAGGACCGCTACCTCCGCCTTTGTGCAAGGAGGAACAGGAGGAGCACTGCCAGAGCCCTGCAAAATGACCTCCAGCAGGCCACAAATGTGCATGTGTCTGCTCAAACGGTCAGAAACAGACTCCATGAGGGTGATATGAGGGCCCGACATCCACAGGTGGGGGTTGTGCTTACAGCCCAGCACCGTGCAGGATGTTTGGCATTTGCCAGAGAACACCAAGATTGGCAAATTCGCCACTGGCGCCCTGTGCTCTTCACAGATGAAAGCAGGTTCACACTGAGCACTTGTGACAGACGTGACTGAGTCTGGAGACGCCGTGGAGAACGTTCTGCTGCCTGCAACATCCTCCAGCATGACCGGTTTGGCATTGGGTCAGTAATGGTGTGGGGTAGAATTTCTTTTGAGGGCCGCACAGCCCTCCATGTGCTCGCCAGAGGTAGCCTGACTGCCATTAGGTACCGAGATGAGATCCTCAGACCCCTTGTGAGACCATATGCTGGTGCGGTAGGCCCTGGGTTCCTGCAAGACGTAGGCATTGATGCTATGGACTGGCACGCCCGTTCCCCAGACCTGAATCCAATTGAGCATATCTGGGACATCATGTCTCGCTCTAACAACCAACGTCACGTTGCACCACAGGAGTTGGCAGATGCTTTAGTCCAGGTCTGGGAGGAGATCCCTCAGGAGACCGTCCGCCAACTCATCAGGAGCATGCACAGGCGTTGTAGGGAGGTCATACAGGCACGTGGAGGCCACACACACTACTGAGCCTCATTTTGACTTGTTTTAAAGACATTACATCAAAGTTGGATCAGCCTGTAGTGTGTTTTTCCACTTTAATTTTGAGGGTGACTCCAAATCCAGACCTCCATGGGTTAAAAAATTTGATTTCCATTTTTTTATTTTTGTGTGATTTTGTTGTCAGCACATTCAACTATGTAAAGAACAAAGTATTTCAGAAGAATATTTAATTAATTCAGATCTAGGATGTGTTATTTTTGTGTTCCCTTTATTTTTTTGAGCAGTGTATTTATGTGGAATACTAAATTCCTGTCTTAATACCTCAAAGTTCTTTAATGACCCGTCTGAAAACAGTTGAGCCATCCTCCCCAACCCATATTTCTCCCACTGTTGCACTCCACTGATCTTATTCAATTCAGAATATAGGCAATTGGGCCATATAGGTGTGTGAGTACTATACCCGGTTATACTCATTCTTTCTTTGGTTTTCCACCATATCTTATGCATCATGTTTATCAATGGATATTGAGTACCATGAGAATGAAATGAACCATCCTCTAAAGCCGACAATAAGCACGTGCGATGTATCAAATGTTGAACAATGCGACCCGCACTGTTCAATTGCGTCACATCCCCCCATCCTCTAAAATGCTGTAGCTGGGCTGCAATGTAATAGGACCAAGGATCTGGTACAGCCAGTCCTCCTTTGTGTTTTAGGTCGTTGCAGGGTTGAAAGCTTAATCCTAGGGACACCTCCCCTCCATATTAAATCCCTGAACACTGCGTTGACAGTATTAAAAAACCTAAGCGGAATCCAGATCGGTGCGTTATGGAGAAGGTATAAGAGTTTTGGCATCAATATCATTTTCAAGAGATTAACCCGTCCGATCACAGATAAGGGTAATTTGCTCCAGGCCTGTATTTTCTTCCTAAATTCAGTAAGCATTGGCACCAAGTTTAGACGTTCATAGTCACCTAGATTCGCAGTTACCCACACCCCCAAATACTTTAAAGACGGCACTACCTGCAACCCTCCCGTATCAGGTGGTGGCACAATACTGCCACCACTTAGGGGTAATAAGGCAGATTTTGACCAATTAATCACTAACCCAGACATAGCCCCAAATTGATTAATGATTGCCATAGCAGCAGGAAGAGACTGCTCCCAGTCATCCAAGAATAAAAGCAAGTCATCTGCATATAATGCTACTTTTTCTATTCTAGGCCCGTACTGAAGTCCTTTGACAGTAGCAGCCATTCTCAGAGCTTCCGCTAAGGGCTCTACTGCCACCGCGAAGAGAAGCGGCGACAGTGGACATCCCTGTCTAGTTCCTCTAAACAACATGAACGGATCAGACAGGTCTCCGTTAACCCTCACTGCCGCTCTAGGGCATGCATATAGTAGTTGAACCCATGAAATAAATTCAACTCCAAAGCCCATTTTTTCAAGTACCAACCATAAATAGCGCCATTCCACGCTATCAAACGCTTTGGCCGCATCAAGAGATGCGACCGCCGCGGTCGAGGCGTGGACATGTGTCGCTTGAATGTTCAGAAATAGACGTCTGATATTTACCGCCGTCGACATATTTGGCATAAAACCTGCTTGATCCTGACATATTAAAGTAGTTATCACTGAGTTCAGACGATTTGCTAATACTTTCGCTAAAAGTTTAATATCAACTGGGAGCAAAGAAATGGGTCTGTATGATTCAGCTTCAAGCACATCTTTGCCTGGCTTGGGCAAGAGCGCAATGACCGCTTCATTCATGGAGTCAGGGAGCCGGCCCCTCCGCTTGGCATCATCACAAACCTCCAGTAATTGAGGGAGGAGAATGTCAGAATAACGTTTGTATATCTCGGCCGGTAGGCCATCCCTTCCTGGGGCTTTGTTATTAGACATTGTACTTAATGCTACCTCTAACTCCTGAACAGTAATAGGACCATCCAATAGTGCTTTATGTTCATTTGATAGGGTACGTAATTTTAGGGGTTGCAAAAACTGACCTATCTCCCCATCTGTAACTTTCAGTTTGGATTTATATAGTGTGGAATAGAAGGAATACATGACCTGGAGCAAACGCGGTGGTTCAGTTTGAATAACACCATATGAATCCCTCAAAGCTGCAATATATGTAGACTGTAATTGGGCTTTAGATATTAGTGACAAAAGTCTACCCGCTCTCTCCCCCTCCTCATAGAAGGTTTGCTTTTGAAAGAATCGTTTATTTTTTGCCTGCATCAGTAACCTGTCATTCAATTTTTGTTGGGACTCTTTCCATTTCTCTCTAGTGACATCTTGTGGTTGTAGTATAAAATCTGCCTCTGCTGCCACTACTTCCATGATTCCATGATGTGTGCCCTAGATTCACTCTTTTTCCTGTTTACTTCTGCTATAAGCAGACCCCTCAAAAATGCTTTCATAGTCTCCCACACTATTGACTTGGTTGCAGACGGTAAATTAATCTGGAAGAATTCCTTAAGTTTTTCGCCAATTCCGCCAGCATCTGGTAGGAGAGGTAACCAGTAAGGATTAAACTTCCAACCCCCACACTTATTGCTCCGCGTTTTACGAAGGTCAAGCACCATCAATACAGGTGAATGATCTGAGATCCTTCGTGGTAAATACTGCACGTCCCTTACGTATTGACCTATAAGGGCATTACCAAGAATGAGGTCTATCCTGGATAGAGAATTATATGTACTAGAGCAGCATGAAAATTGCTTTACTGACGGATTTTTCAACCTCCAAAAATCTAACAACATAGCTTCCTGCATCACTTGAGGAGTTTGACCCGACCCCATTCTATCCAGGTTATGATTGAGAATATTGTTGAAGTCCCCCAATAATAAGACTGGAATATCAGGCGCATCCGCTATAAACTGTAGAATATTTTTAAGTACCACTGGTGAATATGGCGGTGGAATGTACACTCCCACTAGAACACATGTAGTTGCAAAAATCACACAATGCAAGCAGATATATCTCCCTTCTTTGTCCACCTTTTTAGCAATGCATTGAAACCCAATTGACTTGTGTATCAGGAGACTCACCCCCCTCGCATAGGACGAGAAAGTGGAATGATAACAGTGTCCTGCCCACCTAGGGGTAAGCAATTTAGTCTGATCTGAGGTGAGATGGGTCTCCTGCACACAACAAATCAAAGGTTGATGCTGACTTAAGCAGTCCATAACCGCCCGTCTTTTAATCACATCTTTAATCCCCCGTACATTCCAGCTGAGAACATTAACCTTCCCTGCCATATTTAAATATCATAGAATGTGTACATCCAGCATCCAGACTAATAGCATTAAGAGAACAGACATAGTAGTAGGACATGTCATATATAGACCGCAGACTTATATCTACAACCTCATATACAGTGCGTGCATTTAGGCTAAACAAAACACCCCTCTCCCACTCCCCAAAACTTTCCCTCCCAAACATTCCAAGTTATTACTTAACACAGCGATCACCCCAACAACGGGCCCCACAATAACACCTATATAAGGCCTGTGGGAAAAAGAGTACACAACCCGCTATTGAAGTTAATCGCGTGCTGAGAACCTTCCTCCAGTCACTTGGAGAAGAGGTTGAAGCGTACCTAGTAATAACTGTGTGTGCTCAACCATTAGGTAGTGAGCTCATAAAAGGGCCCAGAACCTCCCTCACTTTACTCCTCAGACAATTATGTGCGAAAACAGTTAAGGAATGATTATACCTATCAGACTATACATTCCAATAGAATATTACCATAAGACTCTTGTTCACATGCCCACAACATACATAACACCACACTTAAACACTCACACCCAAACACCACAAGGCCGCATCAACAGAATTATATGACCTGAGCCTATAAACATAATGGCACTTCTTCTAGTGCGGATCAGCCTTGTTCTGCTGCAAGCTGCCTCTCATGTCGATCCGTCCATCTTGCTGCCTCTTTCGGATCCTCGAAAAAATGTGTGGCTCCCAATGCGGCTACCCGTAGCTTGGCCGGATACATCATGGAATAGGACACGCCATGTGCTCGCAAACGCCTCTTCACATCTGTAAATCTGGCCCTTCGCTTCTGGACCTCTTGCGAATAATCCGGGAAGAGTGCTACTTTATGACCATCAACTGACAGATCTGGTTTATCCCGCGCTTTTCTTAAGATAATGTCCTGGTCTCTGAAGTGTAAGATCTTAATCAGGACTGTTTTGGGTGGAGCACCCGGCGGTAAAGGTCGCGTAGGAACCCTGTGGGCCCTTTCCACTGCAAATAAGGGAGTTAATACATCTGCGCCAAAATTCTCCCATAACCAGGATTCAAAATATTCTGACGGATTCCCGCCTTCCACTTTCTCTGGTGCACCCACCACCCGCACATTATTTCTGCGAGATCGATTTTCGAGATCATCCTGCTTTGCGGCAATAATGACTAATCTCATTGAATAGTCCCTCACATTCAGGGCCGGTACAAGGCAGGGGCCGAAGGAGCGGGTGCCCTGGGCGCTACCATTTGCGGACAGGAGGGGGGCGCAGCAGGGCCGGACTGGCCTGCCGGGATACCGGGAAATTTCCCGGTGGGCCGGCAAGCCTGAGTGCCGCAAGGCCGCGGCCCTGGTGACAAGTGGGGGCGGCCGCGGCCGGCGGCAGGGCAGAGCAGGAGATGAGCGCTTCCATTGCGGAAGCGCTCATCTCCATAGTCATCTGTATTGCCGTCCTCAGGACGGCAATACAGATGCCTGCACTGCGGCAGAGGAGGGAGAGGTGTGTCCCCTCCTGTTCCTCTGATAGGCTGCCGGCCTAGTGCTGGCAGCCTATCAGAGGCCGGTGCAGGCGGCGCGATGACGTCATCGCGTCGCCTGACTGCCGTATAGCGAGGGACACAGACGGAAGAGGCGGCCTGCATCGCATCACATTGCTGGAGGTAAGTATAAGTTTTTTTTATTATTTTTTTTATTTATATAGGTACAATACTGGGCTGGGCTGGCACATAAGGGGGGACTACTGGGCTGGCACATGATAAGGGGGGACTACTGGGCTGGCACATGATAAGGGGGGACTACTGGGCTGGGCTGGCACATGATAAGGGGGGCTACTGGGCTGGCACATGATAAGGGGGGACTACTGGGCTGGGCTGGCACATAAGGGGGGCTACTGGGCTGGCACATGATAAGGGGGGACTACTGGGCTGGCACATGATAAGGGGGGCTACTGGCACATGATAAGGGGGGCTACTGGCACATGATAAGGGGGGCTACTGGCACATGATAAGGGGGGCTACTGGCACATGATAAGGGGGGCTACTGGCACATAAGGGGGGCTATTGGCACATAAGGGGGGCTACTGGCCCATAAGGGGGCTATTGGCAATAAGGGGGGCTACTGGCACATGATATGGGAGGCTACTGGCACATGATATGGGGGCACTCTGGCTACTGGCACATGATATGGGGGCACTCTGGCTACTGGCACATGATATGGGGGGGGGCTCTGGCTACTGGCACATGATATGGGGGCACTCTGGCTACTGGCACATGATATGGGGGCACTCTGGCTACTGGCACATGATATGGGGGGGGGCTCTGGCTACTGGCACATGATATGGGGGCATCTATGGGGGCACATCTTACTGCAGATTATTTAGGGGCATCTACTGAGGCTAAAAAGAAGATATTTTATATGGGGGGCTCTGTATAGGGGCATTTTATACTGGGACACATTATGGTGGGTACTATGGGGAAGGGGGGAGCACTATGGGGGTCATCTACGGGGGCACTGAGAAGGGGTATTTTATGTTGGCACATTATGGGAACATTAGCTCAACTGGGGGCATTACAAAGGGGTATGTTTTGCATATTATAAGGAGAATTATTACTACTGGGGGGGGGGCATTATGGTGGGCTTTATTACTCCCCCATGGTATGACCCCCTAGTAGCAGCACCAGCCTCTCCCTGCTCTGCTATTCCTCTGCCCCTTCTCCAAATCCTTATTATGAAATCTTTCTCATTAGGATAAAGCACAACATCAGCTCCGCCGAGCCCCCGGCCAAGTGTTGAAGTGGCATCCGAGATCCCCAAGGGCCAAGTCAAGTAACTGTAAGTTTTTATGGGGGTTCTACAAAAGAGCTATCGTGGGGCAAAGTTCATATTCGTGTTTACACACGTGTTTTAAAATGAATACTTTCAAAGTCCCACAGTCCTTTGTTCTATTGCTTTAAGTATATTCTTGTTTTGAAACAACATTGATTCTTTCTTAAAAACGGGGGGGGGGGGGGCGCAGTTTGCCATCTTCGCCCTGGGCACCAAATGGCCTTGTCCCAGCCCTGCTCACATTATTAGTCAGAGGTGTCATGGGGTCCTCCATTTCTCCCATCCGACCCTCCAGAGCTGTCGTGCGGTCAGCCAGCTTTCTCATATCGTGCCTTACTATTGAGACATCCTCTTTAATGGCCCCCACTTGCATGTTAAGGGTGTTCAATGACTTGCCACATTTAGCTATGGCTTGCATGACATCTTTTAATGTCGGCTCCTCTGCATCAGAATCTAGCGTTCCTGAGGGTAAACTTTCATGTGTATCGGCTAACGCGCCAAAACGATTTGAACAGGCCGCCGGAGTATTATCCGGGTCAGGCCCTTCAGCGTCAGAGTCTGCATCAGACATGTCTTCAGTAACCCTTGATTTTCTAGGAGTACCTCTCCCAGATGCAGCCGTCGATAATCGGGCATATTTCACTAACTTGGCCGCCGCTTCTTTCTGGAGTTCCGTGACTCGGCCTGAGCGCCCTGGAGTGCCGCCGGCGCCATCTTGGTTCTCCTTCTCCAGCCCTCGTTGCTCCTTTCTGCGGGTCATGCTGACCTGTTACGGTCTCCCCAGATATCCAGGGGGGTTCTCTGACGTCCGTCCGACCAGGTATATGTAGGAGAAGTTTGATTTCAGGAGTCTATCAGGATAAATTAGCCGAGGTAACGGAGGAGCTCTGCAACACACGTCCGCTCACATACTCCGCTAGGCCACGCCCCCGTGAAGTATCCTCTTAGTTGTTGGTAAAAAAGGTTTTATTCTACTCACAGACAATGGTAGATAACAGGCATGTCACAGTAAAATCAATTCAAACTCCTGCCCGACCCGGGTTTCGCTCTCTGGCTTCCTCAGGGTCGACAACTGCGCATGTCCACAGCTGGGCCCTTTAAATAGCCCAATCTCCCATTCTCAAGCTGTGGGAGCCATAGCCCAATCAGGACATATTAAATTACATCAATAAAATACAATACATTTAACATATCATTAATATCTGCAATCTTCTCACCATAAAACAATATCAACCGTACACCAGATATATTCAAAAATCAGTTAGATCTTTTTCACTTGTACGGTGTGCTTTTCACTATCGTGTCGCCGCAGCCTTATAATATATACAACCTCATCTAAATGTTTTGTTATCCCTATTATCTAGACCGCATTTATATATAAAGTATACCCTCTTTTTCAACTTTCATTCTACATTTTTCAAAGAACTTCTTAGTTCAAACTATTGATATCTCTCTTATACGTTTCCTCCCGCACTCACTTAAATCTCTCTCCACCCACTATTAGTCACGTCACTATTAGTCACGGGGTTGTGTTTGTTTTGGAGTGACGTGACTAAAAGTGGGTGGAGAGAGATTTAAGTGAGTGCGGGAGGACACATGCTGGAATGAAGGTACTTTATTGCACATTGCTATGTTATCGGTTTTATATGCTCAAAATAGGTGACAGATTTCCGTTAAAGCCTTTGTCTGGAAGGAAGTTTGTGATGATGATCCCCTGTGAGAAAGACGATTCCTTACACTAGGTATAGGAGCAGGCTAGGTTGCCCAAGTGCAACAGCTATAAATGTGTGCTGCTAATTAGTGTTTAACGAGCATGCTCGGCTGAATACCTGATCGACTCGAGCATCGCTATGCTCGCCACATGGCGGTACTCGGCCGAGTACTGCACGTGCTCGAGCACCATGCTCGAGTCTCCTCCCCGCATGTTTCATGGCTGCTAAGCAGCCAATAAACGTGCAGGTAAGTACTGCCATCACTGTAATGCCAGTAGCCATGTTGGCTACTGGCATTACAGTGATTGGCTGGCCGGGAACGCGTCATCGGGTGCTATATAGCACCCGATGACGTGAGTTCGGCTCATTGCGAGTCAGGAAGAGCTGCGCTTAGGAAGGGACAGATAGTGTAGGGAGTTTGTGTCAGGGAATTTGGTCCCTGCAGTGAATTGTCTCATCTGTGCTGCAATAGCGTGTGTGTGTCAGGCCCAGATATTGGGAAAAATATTAGCGAAAACAATTATATATTTTCCCATAATTTATCCACATTTTTCCTATAAACGGTCCCTGCAGTGAATTGTCACATCTGTGCTGCAATAGTGTCTGTGTGTCAGGCCCAGATATTGTGAAAAATATTAGTGACAACAAATATGTTTTTTCCATAATTTATCCACATTTTGTCTATAAATGTTGTCTGCAGTTATTTGTCACATCTGCGCTGCAATAGCGTGTGTGTGTCAGGACAAGAGATAGTAAAAATATAAGTGAAATCTATTTTCCTTTTTCCATACTTTTACGTACTTTTTCCATATACTGTGCTTGACGGGGTATTGGTTATTACCCGCTCGCCCCTCATGATCAGTCACCTACTAACCCTTGACTCACTTACCACAAGCCCTAACCTTCTAAACTGGCCCCGTCAGAACCCCAATAAGACACGGACACCAAGTTGGATTATATCGGCCACAGCAGCCGTTTATTGAAAACATATACATGAATAATTAACCTTTTATTTCCCACAAAACATCCCCATAAGATATAACCAACTTAATTCACCTGAGTAACACGGGGGAGGTCCTGGAAGCCCCAAACCTCGGAATTTTCCCAGTATCCTTTTTGAGCCGACTTGCCCCCAGCCGTTAAGCACCAGCTCGGAGGCACCACTGACGGCTCGCCCAAATTCCGCCACAACCGACCACCAGCCATAGGAGTCCAGCCCCAACCGTGGGGCCCTCCCATCCTCGTCACCTGAATCTCTCCAACTTCAAGGACCTCCCACCGCCATGAACGCCCATGCTTGACACCTTAAGCATGTGCGTCCCTCCACATCCGCAAAGCTGTCTCAATGCCTTCCTGTATTGCCAGACACCACATGTCAATCCCCACTGCGTTCAAGTGAACGCCGTCAGACCGCCAAAAAGCTCCAACCCCTTTTTCCAGCTCGGTATGCCGCACTACCACTGCCCCATTCCTTGCCATAAACCGCCCTATTGCCCGGTTAGCTTTTATCCTAGTCTTATTTATCCCTTCCACTGAACGCGCCCCCCTCCACACCTTGCGAGGAACAATGTCCGACCAAACGGAAATAAGACCCGGGAACAGCGCCCACAACCGGAGTAGATCGAATTTAACGTCCTTCACCAACTCCCGCAACGGCCGCGCCCCCAAATCGTTGCCCCCCACGTGTAACACCAACACATCCGGCACCCTATCCAACCTCACAAACTTGTGGACCTCAGGTAGCACGCCCCCCCACACCATACCCCTACGCCCCAACCATCTTACCACCGCCACCGACCGGTCAATCCCCAACTGTTGTCCATCCGGCCGAACCGCTGCCCGGATGGCTCCCCAGAAAACATAGGAGTGACCCATTATCCAGATCAGCGCTGGGTCCGAACCTGCAACGAAATAACAATAACAAAAGCATACCGTGCGGGATGAGACAGAATACAATGCAATATCACAACCGATCTAGACGAATATATGATCTAAAGCGAATCGATTCCCACCTTCCTATCCGCATGATCACATCCTGCCCCAATCCGCGTCTGGCCGCCTCCGTCGCAGCCCCAATTCTGAAAGAATGGCTAGAGTAACCCCCAAGCGCTAAGCCCAACTGCCCTAGACACCGCTTGAAGACCGCCGTGAACTGGAAACGGGAAAGGAAAGACCCGTCCGCATGCACTAAGAGAGGGGAATTCATCCCCACCACCGCGACCCCGTACTCCCTCAAGCAACATACCGGACACATTGCGCAACCCGGGACCGCAAACAAAACAACCTTCCGACCTCTCCCTTCCACATCAGTTTTTGACCGCCTAATACGAAACTCCACCCTGTCCTGAAAAAGGTCTACATCATCCCTAAACAAACCACCCTGTCTCTTAACCGACGGAGAAACCAACTCGCCCAAACGCAAGGCCCCAAAAAATGCCAGCGAAAAACGAGGCACAAACGTCGACTAGTTGATCCCCCAGCCTCAACAGCAAAGCAAAAGACACCGGCCTACGGTCATCCTGCACTGACTGAGAACGCCGCCAACCCTTCAAAGCCCTCACCACCAGAAAAGACTTGGTGACGTCCGGCAGGTTCCTAAGACGAAAACCGAAAGCCAATCCTGAAACACAACTATTAATCCTAGAGACAGACCACCCCTCCTCTCTACAATGCCCAATGAACAATAGCAAGGGAATCTCAAAGTCATCTGACACAACAGCCAACCTGGCCTTCCAATCCTCCCAGCATTGCCATGCCCTATCATATGACTCCCACATACCGGGTGCAAGTGAAGCCCGTATGAGACCCGCTACGGTGTCTCCAGAAGTTCCCACAGGCCACTCGGGCAGTCCAGCCCGCGCTCCTCTGCCCCCGGGGCCAGCTGGCGGAAACGCTCCCACTGTGAACGAGAGAGAGCATCAGCAATACAGTTATCAACCCCTGGTACATGTACTGCTACCACCCAAGCATTGAGTGACAAGCACTCCAGCACCAGCCTCTGCAACAGACGCACCACCAACGGTGAAGAAGCTGACAACCCGTTAATCGCTTGCACCACCCCCAAGTTGTCACAATGGAAACGAACCTTCTTGTTCCTAAACTCCTCCCCCCATAACATTACTGCCACCACAATGGGGAACAATTCCAGCAACGCTAAATTCTTGACCCAGCCTCTCTCCACCCAGGTATCAGGCCAACCCCCCGCACACCACTGCCCCCCACAATAGACCCCGAAACGGCCTCCCCCCGCCGCGTCAGAGAAAAGGTCAAAATCAAAGGAGTCTACCGCCTCACCCATAAACAGACCTCTGCCAATTTAACACTCCATAAACGATGCCCAAACTTGCAAATCCGCCCTAAGCTCCTTCCCCAATCTAATAAAATGGTGCGGCGCCGCCACCCCCGCCGTTGCCGCCGCCAAACGCCTACTAAATACCCTACCCATGGGGATAATCCTACAGGCGAAATTCAGCTTCCCCAGGAGTGACTGTAGGCTCCGCAATTGGATTTTCTGCAGTCGCCTCGCCCTGTCGACCTCCATTTTCAAGTCCTCAACCTTGTCCAAGGGCAGCCTACATTCCATCCTCACTGAGTCAATCACTATGCCTAGGAAGCTCAATTCCGTGGTCGGCCCCACCGTTTTCCCTGCCGCCAAGGGAACCCCAAAGGAATCAAACAACGCCTCCATCGTGTGCAACAGCAAAGAGCACACCCTGGATCCCGGGGGGCCAATACATAAGAAATCATCCAGATAGTGAATAAGTGATTCACATCCGGAGGAATCCACTACCGCCCATTCTAGAAAAGAACTGAACTTCTCAAAATACGCGCAGGACAACGAACACCCCATTGGCAAACAACGATCAACAAAAAACTTACCCTCCCAAAAACATCCCAACAAATGCAGGCTCTCTGGGTGCACCGGCAACAACCTAAAAGCTGACTCAATATCTGTTTTCGCCATCAACGCACCCCTCCCAAACTTCCTAACCCACTTCACTGCCGCATCAAACGAGGTATAGACTACCGAGCACAGCGTCGGGTCAATACCATCGTTGACCGACGATCCCTTAGGAAAGGATAGATGTTGAATCAGGCGAAACGTATTCGCCTCCTTCTTTGGGACCACCCCCAGAGGCGACACACGCAAGTTCTGCAAAGGTGGTTCCAAAAACGGGCCAGCCATCCTTTCAAGTCTAACTTCCTTCTCTAACTTTATTGTCACCACATCAGGGTGCTCCCTAGCCGACTGCAAATTCTTCTTAAGCAACACAGGCCCCGATGGAACAAACGGAATTTTAAACCCCCCCAAAAAACCTTCCCGCAACAATTGCGCAGCCTCCCTATCCGGATATCTAGCGAGAAACCGGTCCATCTCTCCCAGCCGCACTGGCGTCTCCCCCTTTTCCAGAACTCTCACCCCCCTTCTGTCTTGCCCCTCTAAAACAGCGCGTAGCTCCGTGAGACCCACCACAGGTGGAGCATTCATGCTTAAATTTGCACTTGGCTCCAAATTTACACCCCCCTTCATTGAATAAAAAACACAACCCCTTCGCAGATGCTGCCGCGAATCCGGATTGTCCCCCCGCCCCTGATTCACTCCGAAAGGGCTGACCCGACCGAACCGGCGCCGTCACTTTGAGCCACAAAGCGATATCCTTGTGGTCCCATTTGATGCTAGGGCGTACCGCCTTCCGCTGCCTAAACTGTTCGTCGTAACGCAGCCAGGCCATACCCCCATACACCCGGTAAGCTTCCCCAATAGCATCGAGGTAACAAAAAAGCGCGGAGCAGCACTCCAGCGCCTTCTCCCCTATCACACTGGCCAATATCGTGAACGCCTGCAACCAGTTTGGGAACGTCCGTGGTATCAGGCGGTGCCTACGCTTCTCCTCGTCCTCCCTCTTACCCTCATCCTTCCGCGCCCGATCCAAATTGAACCTGTCCGAAGGGAGTAAGGAAAATATATCCACATACTCCCCTTTCCAAATGCGCTCCCTAACCTCCTGCTTCAAATGTGCCCCCAACGGGCCTTCGAAACAAACATAAACTTCCCCCTTAGCCCTATCGTCTAACCGCATTCCATCCTCCTGATCAGACCCACCTACCTGCGTCTGAACGGACGCCGAAGTCCCACATGAAACCACCGTGGGTGCACTCGAAGCTGGCGGCCCCCCAGCGACCGCCCCCACACCCCACGCCGGCAATGGCCCTGACGCTACCGCCCCGCCGACGCCACCCCCCAAGCCCCCCACCGGTAACACGGGATTCCCTGCCGCCCCCAAATTTGCTAACAACCCCACCAAACCCCCCAAGAGCTGGCCCAGTCCCTTACTCAAATCCGACTGAGACCCCCAAGCCCCCCCAGACACTAACTGACATAAAGGTCCCCAAGGTGCCTCACCTGGCTGCCTGGGTGCTGTGACCCCATCAGCCGAAGGTCCTGACTCCCGCCGCTCGGTCCTCTGAGACGGTCCTGGCACAGCGAGCTCCCACGGATGTCCCCTGGCCGGGCTGGGGCCAGGGACGTGATCTTCCGGATCCTCTCTGGAAACGACTTGCCCAGCGACGACTTCCTCCTCGACTTGCCTGGCCGCCGAGGGCCTGCTGCCAAGGTCCGCAGCAGCCCCGTGCCCTCTGGAACACTGCTCTGGCTGAGGGGCCTCATCCACATCAGGATCCTGGAGAGAGCCCGCCGTTCCTGGTCCCGATCACAAGGTGGCGCTGCTGCGCTGCTGATGAGGCCTACTGAGGCCTGCCTGAGGGCTCCGCCTCCTGGCTGGATTCCTTCCACGTCTGGACGCCCGGGAAGGAGCTGCACCCGGCGCCTGCAGGCGTGAAGGGTCCTGAAAAGCAGGGCTCCGTCTGCGGCGCTGAGCCCTAGGGGAGGCCATATCTGGGCTGAGGCGCGCCGGCGGCCGGGCCCGCCGCGGCCGGGATGCCCGTGGCTGAGGCGAAACGGGAGCCTCAGCCGCCCCTCTGAGCAGCTGCTGGACCTGCTCCTGGAGCCAGCCGGGTCCCCGAGCAGCTGCTGCCGACCTGAGATCCGACAGGAGTGATTCTACGTCCATGATAAATGTAAGTGCGCACGGAGTGTAGGTGTATACAGCTCCGTTCTTTCCACAAAATGGCCTCCTTCATCCCGGGCCCTCACCTATTTAACCCCTTGTTCCACCGCCCCCATAACTTAAACTGACCAATCCCTCCCCAGGGGCTCCCTCAAACCAGTCCCCCGTCATGGTCGCCTCCCCCCAAGGCTGCGCCCCCAGTCCGGCTCTGTCTTGCTGTGAACTGTGACATCCGTGACACATCTTGTGTGTCAAGCGTACATATAACATTTAATATAATGAAGGCGAGCATTAAGGGGCGGGGAAGTGGCCGTGATGCTGATGGTGCACGCAGAGGCCGTGGCCCTGGGCGCGTTGAAACTGTGCCTGCTGCCAGAGCACAAGAAAAAAAATCATCCAAGATACCTAGCTTCATGTCCCAGTTTGCAGGGTGGCGCAGGATACCATTCTTGAAGTCAGCC
Source organism: Bufo bufo (assembly GCF_905171765.1). Lineage (NCBI taxonomy): Eukaryota > Metazoa > Chordata > Amphibia > Anura > Bufonidae > Bufo > Bufo bufo. The sequence continues at coordinate 299,374,554 of NC_053392.1, read as the reverse complement.
CAGTGCGAGCAGGTGGTCGGTTGGATTGCAGCAGATAGTGCTTCCAGTCAGTTAAGCACCACCCTGTCTTCCACCAAGTCCAGTCTCAGTGGCCAGGATTCTGGTCCACACAATCCTCACCCTGATCCTCCTTCCTCCCACCATTTACAGTCTGGCCAAACAAGTGATCCCACACTCGGATATTCCGAGGACCTCTTTTCATCGCCATTAATTGATTTGGCCCTCTTGCCAAGCACGCTTGAAGAGGGACCTGAGCTCTTGTGCCCCGATTCCCAACCTCTTGAGCATCCAGAGTCACAAGAACATGAGAACACAAGATACTGGGGAACAGCAATTAGTGTTTAATGAGGTGGATGATGATGAGACACAGTTGCCAATGACTCAACCGCAATTACTGTCTCAAGAGGTAGAGGAAGAGGATGACACACAGTTGTCAATCACTGAGGTTGTGGTTGGTCAACAAATCAGGAGGATGATCAGAGTTAGGAAGTGGAAGAGGAGGTGATGGATGATGAGGTCACTGACCCAACCTGGGAAGGTGGCAACAAGCAGAGCGAGGAGATCAGTACAGAGGGGGAGGGATCTGCAGCACTGCAACAGGCTGGAAGAGGCAGTGGGGTGGCAAAAGGTAGAAGGTGGGCACCACCGAACAGGCCCGCAGCTGTTCCACGGAGTACCCCCTTGCGTAAATCTCCCTTGCCAAGGGGTAAGTGTTCGGCAGTATGGCGCTTTTTTGAGGAAAGTGCGGATGACAAAAGAATAGTAGTTTGCAACCTGTGCCACACCAAAATGAGCCGGGGCGTGAACACTAGAAACCTCACCACCACCTCACCACCACCAGCATGATCCGCCACATGGCATCAAAGCACCCTAATAGGTGGGCCGAACGCCTGGGTCCACAATCTGTGTCTGCAGGTCACACCACTGCCTCCTCTTCCCCTGTGTTTCGTGCTGGCCAATCCCCTGTCCAAGATACAGGCCCGGATGCCTCCCGCCCTGCACCTGGACCTTTGCAAGCACCATCAGTGACCACATCCACTTCCCTGTCCCAGCGCAGCATCCAAATGTCATTACCCCAGGCATTTGAATGCAAGCGCAAATACCCAGCCACCAACCCACCGACAGGCCATAGCACTAAATGCGCAGCTTTTCAAATTACTGCCCTGGAAATGTTGCCACTGAGGCCTTCCACAGCCTGATGTCTTCAGCCGTCCCTCGTTACGCAGTCCCCAGCCACCACTATTTACAAGATGTGCCGTGCCAGCCTTACACCAACATGTGTCCCTTAACATCACACGTGCCCTGACCAACGCAGTTACTGGGAAGGTCCACTTAACCACGGACACATGGACAAGTGCTTTCGGCCAGGGACGCTACATTTCCCTGACTGCACACTGGGTGAATGTTGTGGAGGCCGGGAGTGACTCGTACCCTGGGATGGCACAGGTGCTACCGACGCCAAGGATTGCGGGCCCCAATGCCATCGGGGTTTCCGCCACCACCTACGTTAGTGGCTCCAACCCCCACTTCTCCTCCTCCTCCTCCACTTCCACCTCTGAATTATCTGTTTGCAGCACCAGTCAGTCATCAGTCAGTAGCTGGAAGCAGTGTAGCACTTCAGTGGGGAAGCGGCAAGAGGCCGTGCTGAAGCTGATCTGCCTAGGTGACAAACAGCACATAGCCGCAGAGCTGTGGCAGGGGATAAGAGACCAGACTGAACTGTGGGTCTCGCCACCCAACCTAGAACCAGGCACGGTTGTGTCTGATAATGGCCGTAACTTGGTGGCGGCTTTGGAGCTGGGCAACCTTAGACAAATCCCATGCCTTGCCCACGTATTCAACCTTGTGGTTCAGCGGTTTCTACAAACATACCCCAATTTGCCTGAGCTACTGGTGAAGGTGCGCCGCATGTGTGCACATTTCCGCAAGTCACCGACAGCTTCAGCCAGTCTGTCAATGCTGCCGCAGCGCTTGAAATTGCCAGCTCACTGGCTGTTGTGTGACGTGAGAACGCGCTGGAACTCCATGTTCCACATGTTGGCCAGGCTTTGTGAGCAGCAGAGGGCAGTTGTGGAAAACCAGCTGCAACATGGTCTTCGCTAGAGTTAAGCGGACACCTGGATGTTCGGGTTCGATGTGTTCAGCCGAACTTCACAAAAAAGTTCGAGCTCGGGACCCGAACTTGACCCCGAACCCGAACCCCATTGAACTCAATGGGGACCCGAACTTTTGAGCACTAAAATGGCTGTAAAAAAGTCATGGAAAGGGCTAGAGGGCTGCAAATGGCAGCAAAATGTGGTTAAGAGCATGGCAAGTGCTCTGCAAACAAATGTGGATAGGGAAATGACTTAAAATAACATAAAATACGTAAAAATAAAAAAAAATAATCTTGATCTCGGAGGACGAGGTCCATATGGAGTAGGAGGGTGAGGAGGTTGTGGCCGTGGCGGTGTAGGTAGAAGTGGAGTTGGAGGATGAGGAGGTAGCCTACACTGCTTTTTGGTTTTATTTATTTATTTATTTTGTTTAAATTAGGGTACACCCCAAAACATTGGGAAATATAACCTGTTATAACCCCCTCCAGCCGTGCTAAACACACGTTCAGACAATACACTGGCTGCAGGGCAGGCCAGCACCTTCAAGGCGTAAAGGGCAAGCTCAGGCTATATGCCCAATTTGTAGACCCAGAAGTTGAAGGGGGCAGACCCATCAGTCAGTACGTGTAGGCGTGTGCACACATACTGCCCCACCATGTCGCACGTCCCCGTGATGTGCATGATCCAATTGGATATCTGCTCTATCAACTTTTGATGTTCTTTTCTGCGCCTACCATGTTGATCACGGTTAGCGGCGAATCAGGGTTCCACGCTGGAGAGGGAGCGTGAGAAAGGGAGACCACATCCAAGGGAGGTCAATGGATGCAATGTGATTGAGCGGAAATGTGGGACAAGTTATTAAAGCAGAAGGATTGAATGAAAGGGCCAATTAAAGACGAATTTTAGAAATTTAAGTCCCTGTCACCTATGCAGTTTTACTGAACCACACCAACCAGCGATATAGCGTGTGTGTGTCAGGACAAGAGATAGTAAAAATATAAGTGAAATCTATTTTCCTTTTTCCATACTTTTACGTACTTTTTCCATATACTGTGCTTGCTGTGAACTGTGACATCCGTGACACATCTTGTGTGTCAAGCGTACATATAACATTTAATATAATGAAGGCGAGCATTAAGGGGCGGGGAAGTGGCCGTGATGCTGATGGTGCACGCAGAGGCCGTGGCCCTGGGCGCGTTGAAACTGTGCCTGCTGCCAGAGCACAAGAAAAAAAATCATCCAAGATACCTAGCTTCATGTCCCAGTTTGCAGGGTGGCGCAGGACACCATTCTTGAAGTCAGCCCAGTGCGAGCAGGTGGTCGGTTGGATTGCAGCAGATAGTGCTTCCAGTCAGTTAAGCACCACCCTGTCTTCCACCAAGTCCAGTCTCAGTGGCCAGGATTCTGGTCCACACAATCCTCACCCTGATCCTCCTTCCTCCCACCATTTACAGTCTGGCCAAACAAGTGATCCCACACTCGGATATTCCGAGGACCTCTTTTCATCGCCATTAATTGATTTGGCCCTCTCGCCAAGCACGCTTGAAGAGGGACCTGAGCTCTTGTGCCCCGATTCCCAACCTCTTGAGCATCCAGAGTCACAAGAACATGATACTGGGGAACAGCAATTAGTGTTTAATGAGGTGGATGATGATGAGACACAGTTGCCAATGACTCAACCGCAATTACTGTCTCAAGAGGTAGAGGAAGAGGATGACACACAGTTGTCAATCACTGAGGTTGTGGTTGGTCAACAAATCAGGAGGATGATCAGAGTTAGGAAGTGGAAGAGGAGGTGATGGATGATGAGGTCACTGACCCAACCTGGGAAGGTGGCAACAAGCAGAGCGAGGAGATCAGTACAGAGGGGGAGGGATCTGCAGCACTGCAACAGGCTGGAAGAGGCAGTGGGGTGGCAAAAGGTAGAAGGTGGGCACCACCGAACAGGCCCGCAGCTGTTCCACGGAGTACCCCCTTGCGTAAATCTCCCTTGCCAAGGGGTAAGTGTTCGGCAGTATGGCGCTTTTTTGAGGAAAGTGCGGATGACAAAAGAATAGTAGTTTGCAACCTGTGCCACACCAAAATGAGCCGGGGCGTGAACACTAGAAACCTCACCACCACCTCACCAGCACCAGCATGATCCGCCACATGGCATCAAAGCACCCTAATAGGTGGGCCGAACGCCTGGGTCCACAATCTGTGTCTGCAGGTCACACCACTGCCTCCTCTTCCCCTGTGTTTCGTGCTGGCCAATCCCCTGTCCAAGATACAGGCCCGGATGCCTCCCGCCCTGCACCTGGACCTTTGCAAGCACCATCAGTGACCACATCCACTTCCCTGTCCCAGCGCAGCATCCAAATGTCATTACCCCAGGCATTTGAATGCAAGCGCAAATACCCAGCCACCAACCCACCGACAGGCCATAGCACTAAATGCGCAGCTTTTCAAATTACTGCCCTGGAAATGTTGCCACTGAGGCCTTCCACAGCCTGATGTCTTCAGCCGTCCCTCGTTACGCAGTCCCCAGCCACCACTATTTACAAGATGTGCCGTGCCAGCCTTACACCAACATGTGTCCCTTAACATCACACGTGCCCTGACCAACGCAGTTACTGGGAAGGTCCACTTAACCACGGACACATGGACAAGTGCTTTCGGCCAGGGACGCTACATTTCCCTGACTGCACACTGGGTGAATGTTGTGGAGGCCGGGAGTGACTCGTACCCTGGGATGGCACAGGTGCTACCGACGCCAAGGATTGCGGGCCCCAATTCCATCGGGGTTTCCGCCACCACCTACGTTAGTGGCTCCAACCCCCACTTCTCCTCCTCCTCCTCCACTTCCACCTCTGAATTATCTGTTTGCAGCACCAGTCAGTCATCAGTCAGTAGCTGGAAGCAGTGTAGCACTTCAGTGGGGAAGCGGCAAGAGGCCGTGCTGAAGCTGATCTGCCTAGGTGACAAACAGCACATAGCCGCAGAGCTGTGGCAGGGGATAAGAGACCAGACTGAACTGTGGGTCTCGCCACCCAACCTAGAACCAGGCACGGTTGTGTCTGATAATGGCCGTAACTTGGTGGCGGCTTTGGAGCTGGGCAACCTTATACAAATCCCATGCCTTGCCCACGTATTCAACCTTGTGGTTCAGCGGTTTCTACAAACATACCCCAATTTGCCTGAGCTACTGGTGAAGGTGCGCCGCATGTGTGCACATTTCCGCAAGTCACCGACAGCTTCAGCCAGTCTGTCAATGCTGCCGCAGCGCTTGAAATTGCCAGCTCACTGGCTGTTGTGTGACGTGAGAACGCGCTGGAACTCCATGTTCCACATGTTGGCCAGGCTTTGTGAGCAGCAGAGGGCAGTTGTGGAAAACCAGCTGCAACATGGTCTTCGCTAGAGTTAAGCGGACACCTGGATGTTCGGGTTCGATGTGTTCAGCCGAACTTCACAAAAAAGTTCGAGCTCGGGACCCGAACTTGACCCCGAACCCGAACCCCATTGAACTCAATGGGGACCCGAACTTTTGAGCACTAAAATGGCTGTAAAAAAGTCATGGAAAGGGCTAGAGGGCTGCAAATGGCAGCAAAATGTGGTTAAGAGCATGGCAAGTGCTCTGCAAACAAATGTGGATAGGGAAATGACTTAAAATAACATAAAATACGTAAAAATAAAAAAAAATAATCTTGATCTCGGAGGACGAGGTCCATATGGAGTAGGAGGGTGAGGAGGTTGTGGCCGTGGCGGTGTAGGTAGAAGTGGAGTTGGAGGATGAGGAGGTAGCCTACACTGCTTTTTGGTTTTATTTATTTATTTATTTTGTTTAAATTAGGGTACACCCCAAAACATTGGGAAATATAACCTGTTATAACCCCCTCCAGCCGTGCTAAACACACGTTCAGACAATACACTGGCTGCAGGGCAGGCCAGCACCTTCAAGGCGTAAAGGGCAAGCTCAGGCTATATGCCCAATTTGTAGACCCAGAAGTTGAAGGGGGCAGACCCATCAGTCAGTACGTGTAGGCGTGTGCACACATACTGCCCCACCATGTCGCACGTCCCCGTGATGTGCATGATCCAATTGGATATCTGCTCTATCAACTTTTGATGTTCTTTTCTGCGCCTACCATGTTGATCACGGTTAGCGGCGAATCAGGGTTCCACGCTGGAGAGGGAGCGTGAGAAAGGGAGACCACATCCAAGGGAGGTCAATGGATGCAATGTGATTGAGCGGAAATGTGGGACAAGTTATTAAAGCAGAAGGATTGAATGAAAGGGCCAATTAAAGACGAATTTTAGAAATTTAAGTCCCTGTCACCTATGCAGTTTTACTGAACCACACCAACCAGCGATATAGCGTGTGTGTGTCAGGACAAGAGATAGTAAAAATATAAGTGAAATCTATTTTCCTTTTTCCATACTTTTACGTACTTTTTCCATATATTGTGCTTGCTGTGAACTGTGACATCCGTGACACATCTTGTGTGTCAAGCGTACATATAACATTTAATATAATGAAGGCGAGCATTAAGGGGCGGGGAAGTGGCCGTGATGCTGATGGTGCACGCAGAGGCCGTGGCCCTGGGCGCGTTGAAACTGTGCCTGCTGCCAGAGCACAAGAAAAAAAATCATCCAAGATACCTAGCTTCATGTCCCAGTTTGCAGGGTGGCGCAGGACACCATTCTTGAAGTCAGCCCAGTGCGAGCAGGTGGTCGGTTGGATTGCAGCAGATAGTGCTTCCAGTCAGTTAAGCACCACCCTGTCTTCCACCAAGTCCAGTCTCAGTGGCCAGGATTCTGGTCCACACAATCCTCACCCTGATCCTCCTTCCTCCCACCATTTACAGTCTGGCCAAACAAGTGATCCCACACTCGGATATTCCGAGGACCTCTTTTCATCGCCATTAATTGATTTGGCCCTCTCGCCAAGCACGCTTGAAGAGGGACCTGAGCTCTTGTGCCCCGATTCCCAACCTCTTGAGCATCCAGAGTCACAAGAACATGATACTGGGGAACAGCAATTAGTGTTTAATGAGGTGGATGATGATGAGACACAGTTGCCAATGACTCAACCGCAATTACTGTCTCAAGAGGTAGAGGAAGAGGATGACACACAGTTGTCAATCACTGAGGTTGTGGTTGGTCAACAAATCAGGAGGATGATCAGAGTTAGGAAGTGGAAGAGGAGGTGATGGATGATGAGGTCACTGACCCAACCTGGGAAGGTGGCAACAAGCAGAGCGAGGAGATCAGTACAGAGGGGGAGGGATCTGCAGCACTGCAACAGGCTGGAAGAGGCAGTGGGGTGGCAAAAGGTAGAAGGTGGGCACCACCGAACAGGCCCGCAGCTGTTCCACGGAGTACCCCCTTGCGTAAATCTCCCTTGCCAAGGGGTAAGTGTTCGGCAGTATGGCGCTTTTTTGAGGAAAGTGCGGATGACAAAAGAATAGTAGTTTACAACCTGTGCCACACCAAAATGAGCCGGGGCGTGAACACTAGAAACCTCACCACCACCTCACCAGCACCAGCATGATCCGCCACATGGCATCAAAGCACCCTAATAGGTGGGCCGAACGCCTGGGTCCACAATCTGTGTCTGCAGGTCACACCACTGCCTCCTCTTCCCCTGTGTTTCGTGCTGGCCAATCCCCTGTCCAAGATACAGGCCCGGATGCCTCCCCCCCTGCACCTGGACCTTTGCAAGCACCATCAGTGACCACATCCACTTCCCTGTCCCAGCGCAGCATCCAAATGTCATTACCCCAGGCATTTGAATGCAAGCGCAAATACCCAGCCACCAACCCACCGACAGGCCATAGCACTAAATGCGCAGCTTTTCAAATTACTGCCCTGGAAATGTTGCCACTGAGGCCTTCCACAGCCTGATGTCTTCAGCCGTCCCTCGTTACGCAGTCCCCAGCCACCACTATTTACAAGATGTGCCGTGCCAGCCTTACACCAACATGTGTCCCTTAACATCACACGTGCCCTGACCAACGCAGTTACTGGGAAGGTCCACTTAACCACGGACACATGGACAAGTGCTTTCGGCCAGGGACGCTACATTTCCCTGACTGCACACTGGGTGAATGTTGTGGAGGCCGGGAGTGACTCGTACCCTGGGATGGCACAGGTGCTACCGACGCCAAGGATTGCGGGCCCCAATTCCATCGGGGTTTCCGCCACCACCTACGTTAGTGGCTCCAACCCCCACTTCTCCTCCTCCTCCTCCACTTCCACCTCTGAATTATCTGTTTGCAGCACCAGTCAGTCATCAGTCAGTAGCTGGAAGCAGTGTAGCACTTCAGTGGGGAAGCGGCAAGAGGCCGTGCTGAAGCTGATCTGCCTAGGTGACAAACAGCACATAGCCGCAGAGCTGTGGCAGGGGATAAGAGACCAGACTGAACTGTGGGTCTCGCCACCCAACCTAGAACCAGGCACGGTTGTGTCTGATAATGGCCGTAACTTGGTGGCGGCTTTGGAGCTGGGCAACCTTATACAAATCCCATGCCTTGCCCACGTATTCAACCTTGTGGTTCAGCGGTTTCTACAAACATACCCCAATTTGCCTGAGCTACTGGTGAAGGTGCGCCGCATGTGTGCACATTTCCGCAAGTCACCGACAGCTTCAGCCAGTCTGTCAATGCTGCCGCAGCGCTTGAAATTGCCAGCTCACTGGCTGTTGTGTGACGTGAGAACGCGCTGGAACTCCATGTTCCACATGTTGGCCAGGCTTTGTGAGCAGCAGAGGGCAGTTGTGGAAAACCAGCTGCAACATGGTCTTCGCTAGAGTTAAGCGGACACCTGGATGTTCGGGTTCGATGTGTTCAGCCGAACTTCACAAAAAAGTTCGAGCTCGGGACCCGAACTTGACCCCGAACCCGAACCCCATTGAACTCAATGGGGACCCGAACTTTTGAGCACTAAAATGGCTGTAAAAAAGTCATGGAAAGGGCTAGAGGGCTGCAAATGGCAGCAAAATGTGGTTAAGAGCATGGCAAGTGCTCTGCAAACAAATGTGGATAGGGAAATGACTTAAAATAACATAAAATACGTAAAAATAAAAAAAAATAATCTTGATCTCGGAGGACGAGGTCCATATGGAGTAGGAGGGTGAGGAGGTTGTGGCCGTGGCGGTGTAGGTAGAAGTGGAGTTGGAGGATGAGGAGGTAGCCTACACTGCTTTTTGGTTTTATTTATTTATTTATTTTGTTTAAATTAGGGTACACCCCAAAACATTGGGAAATATAACCTGTTATAACCCCCTCCAGCCGTGCTAAACACACGTTCAGACAATACACTGGCTGCAGGGCAGGCCAGCACCTTCAAGGCGTAAAGGGCAAGCTCAGGCTATATGCCCAATTTGTAGACCCAGAAGTTGAAGGGGGCAGACCCATCAGTCAGTACGTGTAGGCGTGTGCACACATACTGCCCCACCATGTCGCACGTCCCCGTGATGTGCATGATCCAATTGGATATCTGCTCTATCAACTTTTGATGTTCTTTTCTGCGCCTACCATGTTGATCACGGTTAGCGGCGAATCAGGGTTCCACGCTGGAGAGGGAGCGTGAGAAAGGGAGACCACATCCAAGGGAGGTCAATGGATGCAATGTGATTGAGCGGAAATGTGGGACAAGTTATTAAAGCAGAAGGATTGAATGAAAGGGCCAATTAAAGACGAATTTTAGAAATTTAAGTCCCTGTCACCTATGCAGTTTTACTGAACCACACCAACCAGCGATATAGCGTGTGTGTGTCAGGACAAGAGATAGTAAAAATATAAGTGAAATCTATTTTCCTTTTTCCATACTTTTACGTACTTTTTCCATATACTGTGCTTGCTGTGAACTGTGACATCCGTGACACATCTTGTGTGTCAAGCGTACATATAACATTTAATATAATGAAGGCGAGCATTAAGGGGCGGGGAAGTGGCCGTGATGCTGATGGTGCACGCAGAGGCCGTGGCCCTGGGCGCGTTGAAACTGTGCCTGCTGCCAGAGCACAAGAAAAAAAATCATCCAAGATACCTAGCTTCATGTCCCAGTTTGCAGGGTGGCGCAGGACACCATTCTTGAAGTCAGCCCAGTGCGAGCAGGTGGTCGGTTGGATTGCAGCAGATAGTGCTTCCAGTCGGTTAAGCACCACCCTGTCTTCCACCAAGTCCAGTCTCAGTGGCCAGGATTCTGGTCCACACAATCCTCACCCTGATCCTCCTTCCTCCCACCATTTACAGTCTGGCCAAACAAGTGATCCCACACTCGGATATTCCGAGGACCTCTTTTCATCGCCATTAATTGATTTGGCCCTCTCGCCAAGCACGCTTGAAGAGGGACCTGAGCTCTTGTGCCCCGATTCCCAACCTCTTGAGCATCCAGAGTCACAAGAACATGATACTGGGGAACAGCAATTAGTGTTTAATGAGGTGGATGATGATGAGACACAGTTGCCAATGACTCAACCGCAATTACTGTCTCAAGAGGTAGAGGAAGAGGATGACACACAGTTGTCAATCACTGAGGTTGTGGTTGGTCAACAAATCAGGAGGATGATCAGAGTTAGGAAGTGGAAGAGGAGGTGATGGATGATGAGGTCACTGACCCAACCTGGGAAGGTGGCAACAAGCAGAGCGAGGAGATCAGTACAGAGGGGGAGGGATCTGCAGCACTGCAACAGGCTGGAAGAGGCAGTGGGGTGGCAAAAGGTAGAAGGTGGGCACCACCGAACAGGCCCGCAGCTGTTCCACGGAGTACCCCCTTGCGTAAATCTCCCTTGCCAAGGGGTAAGTGTTCGGCAGTATGGCGCTTTTTTGAGGAAAGTGCGGATGACAAAAGAATAGTGGTTTGCAACCTGTGCCACACCAAAATGAGCCGGGGCGTGAACACTAGAAACCTCACCACCACCTCACCACCACCAGCATGATCCGCCACATGGCATCAAAGCACCCTAATAGGTGGGCCGAACGCCTGGGTCCACAATCTGTGTCTGCAGGTCACACCACTGCCTCCTCTTCCCCTGTGTTTCGTGCTGGCCAATCCCCTGTCCAAGATACAGGCCCGGATGCCTCCCGCCCTGCACCTGGACCTTTGCAAGCACCATCAGTGACCACATCCACTTCCCTGTCCCAGCGCAGCATCCAAATGTCATTACCCCAGGCATTTGAATGCAAGCGCAAATACCCAGCCACCAACCCACCGACAGGCCATAGCACTAAATGCGCAGCTTTTCAAATTACTGCCCTGGAAATGTTGCCACTGAGGCCTTCCACAGCCTGATGTCTTCAGCCGTCCCTCGTTACGCAGTCCCCAGCCACCACTATTTACAAGATGTGCCGTGCCAGCCTTACACCAACATGTGTCCCTTAACATCACACGTGCCCTGACCAACGCAGTTACTGGGAAGGTCCACTTAACCACGGACACATGGACAAGTGCTTTCGGCCAGGGACGCTACATTTCCCTGACTGCACACTGGGTGAATGTTGTGGAGGCCGGGAGTGACTCGTACCCTGGGATGGCACAGGTGCTACCGACGCCAAGGATTGCGGGCCCCAATTCCATCGGGGTTTCCGCCACCACCTACGTTAGTGGCTCCAACCCCCACTTCTCCTCCTCCTCCTCCACTTCCACCTCCGAATTATCTGCTTGCAGCACCAGTCAGTCATCAGTCAGTAGCTGGAAGCAGTGTAGCACTTCAGTGGGGAAGCGGCAAGAGGCCGTGCTGAAGCTGATCTGCCTAGGTGACAAACAGCACATAGCCGCAGAGCTGTGGCAGGGGATAAGAGACCAGACTGAACTGTGGGTCTCGCCACCCAACCTAGAACCAGGCACGGTTGTGTCTGATAATGGCCGTAACTTGGTGGCGGCTTTGGAGCTGGGCAACCTTAGACAAATCCCATGCCTTGCCCACGTATTCAACCTTGTGGTTCAGCGGTTTCTACAAACATACCCCAATTTGCCTGAGCTACTGGTGAAGGTGCGCCGCATGTGTGCACATTTCCGCAAGTCACCGACAGCTTCAGCCAGTCTGTCAATGCTGCCGCAGCGCTTGAAATTGCCAGCTCACTGGCTGTTGTGTGACGTGAGCACGCGCTGGAACTCCATGTTCCACATGTTGGCCAGGCTTTGTGAGCAGCAGAGGGCAGTTGTGGAAAACCAGCTGCAACATGGTCTTCGCTAGAGTTAAGCGGACACCTGGATGTTCGGGTTCGATGTGTTCAGCCGAACTTCACAAAAAAGTTCGAGCTCGGGACCCGAACTTGACCCCGAACCCGAACCCCATTGAACTCAATGGGGACCCGAACTTTTGAGCACTAAAATGGCTGTAAAAAAGTCATGGAAAGGGCTAGAGGGCTGCAAATGGCAGCAAAATGTGGTTAAGAGCATGGCAAGTGCTCTGCAAACAAATGTGGATAGGGAAATGACTTAAAATAACATAAAATATGTAAAAATAAAAAATAATAATCTTGATCTCGGAGGACGAGGTCCATATGGAGTAGGAGGGTAAGGAGGTTGTGGCCGTGGCGGTGTAGGTAGAAGTGGAGTTGGAGGATGAGGAGGTAGCCTACACTGCTTTTTGGTTTTATTTATTTATTTATTTTGTTTAAATTAGGGTACACCCCAAAACATTGGGAAATATAACCTGTTATAACCCCCTCCAGCCGTGCTAAACACACGTTCAGACAATACACTGGCTGCAGGGCAGGCCAGCACCTTCAAGGCGTAAAGGGCAAGCTCAGGCTATATGCCCAATTTGTAGACCCAGAAGTTGAAGGGGGCAGACCCATCAGTCAGTACGTGTAGGCGTGTGCACACATACTGCCCCACCATGTCTCACGTCCCCGTGATGTGCATGATCCAATTGGATATCTGCTCTATCAACTTTTGATGTTCTTTTCTGCGCCTACCATGTTGATCACGGTTAGCGGCGAATCAGGGTTCCACGCTGGAGAGGGAGCGTGAGAAAGGGAGACCACATCCAAGGGAGGTCAATGGATGCAATGTGATTGAGCGGAAATGTGGGACAAGTTATTAAAGCAGAAGGATTGAATGAAAGGGCCAATTAAAGACGAATTTTAGAAATTTAAGTCCCTGTCACCTATGCAGTTTTACTGAACCACACCAACCAGCGATATAGCGTGTGTGTGTCAGGACAAGAGATAGTAAAAATATAAGTGAAATCTATTTTCCTTTTTCCATACTTTTACGTACTTTTTCCATATACTGTGCTTGCTGTGAACTGTGACATCCGTGACACATCTTGTGTGTCAAGCGTACATATAACATTTAATATAATGAAGGCGAGCATTAAGGGGCGGGGAAGTGGCCGTGATGCTGATGGTGCACGCAGAGGCCGTGGCCCTGGGCGCGTTGAAACTGTGCCTGCTGCCAGAGCACAAGAAAAAAAATCATCCAAGATACCTAGCTTCATGTCCCAGTTTGCAGGGTGGCGCAGGACACCATTCTTGAAGTCAGCCCAGTGCGAGCAGGTGGTCGGTTGGATTGCAGCAGATAGTGCTTCCAGTCGGTTAAGCACCACCCTGTCTTCCACCAAGTCCAGTCTCAGTGGCCAGGATTCTGGTCCACACAATCCTCACCCTGATCCTCCTTCCTCCCACCATTTACAGTCTGGCCAAACAAGTGATCCCACACTCGGATATTCCGAGGACCTCTTTTCATCGCCATTAATTGATTTGGCCCTCTCGCCAAGCACGCTTGAAGAGGGACCTGAGCTCTTGTGCCCCGATTACCAACCTCTTGAGCATCCAGAGTCACAAGAACATGATACTGGGGAACAGCAATTAGTGTTTAATGAGGTGGATGATGATGAGACACAGTTGCCAATGACTCAACCGCAATTACTGTCTCAAGAGGTTGAGGAAGAGGATGACACACAGTTGTCAATCACTGAGGTTGTGGTTGGTCAACAAATCAGGAGGATGATCAGAGTTAGGAAGTGGAAGAGGAGGTGATGGATGATGAGGTCACTGACCCAACCTGGGAAGGTGGCAACAAGCAGAGCGAGGAGATCAGTACAGAGGGGGAGGGATCTGCAGCACTGCAACAGGCTGGAAGAGGCAGTGGGGTGGCAAAAGGTAGAAGGTGGGCACCACCGAACAGGCCCGCAGCTGTTCCACGGAGTACCCCCTTGCGTAAATCTCCCTTGCCAAGGGGTAAGTGTTCGGCAGTATGGCGCTTTTTTGAGGAAAGTGCGGATGACAAAAGAATAGTAGTTTGCAACCTGTGCCACACCAAAATGAGCCGGGGCGTGAACACTAGAAACCTCACCACCACCTCACCACCACCAGCATGATCCGCCACATGGCATCAAAGCACCCTAATAGGTGGGCCGAACGCCTGGGTCCACAATCTGTGTCTGCAGGTCACACCACTGCCTCCTCTTCCCCTGTGTTTCGTGCTGGCCAATCCCCTGTCCAAGATACAGGCCCGGATGCCTCCCGCCCTGCACCTGGACCTTTGCAAGCACCATCAGTGACCACATCCACTTCCCTGTCCCAGCGCAGCATCCAAATGTCATTACCCCAGGCATTTGAATGCAAGCGCAAATACCCAGCCACCAACCCACCGACAGGCCATAGCACTAAATGCGCAGCTTTTCAAATTACTGCCCTGGAAATGTTGCCACTGAGGCCTTCCACAGCCTGATGTCTTCAGCCGTCCCTCGTTACGCAGTCCCCAGCCACCACTATTTACAAGATGTGCCGTGCCAGCCTTACACCAACATGTGTCCCTTAACATCACACGTGCCCTGACCAACGCAGTTACTGGGAAGGTCCACTTAACCACGGACACATGGACAAGTGCTTTCGGCCAGGGACGCTACATTTCCCTGACTGCACACTGGGTGAATGTTGTGGAGGCCGGGAGTGACTCGTACCCTGGGATGGCACAGGTGCTACCGACGCCAAGGATTGCGGGCCCCAATTCCATCGGGGTTTCCGCCACCACCTACGTTAGTGGCTCCAACCCCCACTTCTCCTCCTCCTCCTCCACTTCCACCTCCGAATTATCTGCTTGCAGCACCAGTCAGTCATCAGTCAGCAGCTGGAAGCAGTGTAGCACTTCAGTGGGGAAGCGGCAAGAGGCCGTGCTGAAGCTGATCTGCCTAGGTGACAAACAGCACATAGCCGCAGAGCTGTGGCAGGGGATAAGAGACCAGACTGAACTGTGGGTCTCGCCACCCAACCTAGAACCAGGCACGGTTGTGTCTGATAATGGCCGTAACTTGGTGGCGGCTTTGGAGCTGGGCAACCTTAGACAAATCCCATGCCTTGCCCACGTATTCAACCTTGTGGTTCAGCGGTTTCTACAAACATACCCCAATTTGCCTGAGCTACTGGTGAAGGTGCGCTGCATGTGAGCACATTTCCGCAAGTCACCGACAGCTTCAGCCAGTCTGTCAATGCTGCCGCAGCGCTTGAAATTGACAGCTCACTGGCTGTTGTGTGACGTGAGCACGCGCTGGAACTCCATGTTCCACATGTTGGCCAGGCTTTGTGAGCAGCAGAGGGCAGTTGTGGAAAACCAGCTGCAACATGGTCTTTGCTAGAGTTAAGCGGACACCTGGATGTTCGGGTTCGATGTGTTCAGCCGAACTTCACAAAAAAGTTCGAGCTCGGGACCCGAACTTGACCCCGAACCCGAACCCCATTGAACTCAATGGGGACCCGAACTTTTGAGCACTAAAATGGCTGTAAAAAAGTCATGGAAAGGGCTAGAGGGCTGCAAATGGCAGCAAAATGTGGTTAAGAGCATGGCAAGTGCTCTGCAAACAAATGTGGATAGGGAAATGACTTAAAATAACATAAAATACGTAAAAATAAAAAATAATCTTGATCTTGGAGGACGAGGTCCATATGGAGTAGGAGGGTGAGGAGGTTGTGGCCGTGGCGGTGTAGGTAGAAGTGGAGTTGGAGGATGAGGAGGTAGCCTACACTGCTTTTTGGTTTTATTTATTTATTTATTTTGTTTAAATTAGGGTACACCCCAAAACATTGGGAAATATAACCTGTTATAACCCCCTCCAGCCGTGCTAAACAAACGTTCAGACAATACACTGGCTGCAGGGCAGGCCAGCACCTTCAAGGCGTAAAGGGCAAGCTCAGGCTATATGCCCAATTTGTAGACCCAGAAGTTGAAGGGGGCAGACCCATCAGTCAGTACGTGTAGGCGTGTGCACACATACTGCCCCACCATGTCGCACGTCCCCGTGATGTGCATGATCCAATTGGATATCTGCTCTATCAACTTTTGATGTTCTTTTCTGCGCCTACCATGTTGATCACGGTTAGCGGCGAATCAGGGTTCCACGCTGGAGAGGGAGCGTGAGAAAGGGAGACCACATCCAAGGGAGGTCAATGGATGCAATGTGATTAAGCGGAAATGTGGGACAAGTTATTAAAGCAGAAGGATTGAATGAAAGGGCCAATTAAAGACAAATTTTAGAAATTTAAGTCCCTGTCACCTATGCAGTTTTACTGAACCACACCAACCAGCGATATAGACCTTGGTGACCGTGTCACTCTGTCTGTCCCGTCAGCAGCGGTCCTCCACTGGCCTGTGCTGTGCCTGTCGGCTGTTGGTGAGTGGCGACGTTACCCTTCGGGTCGGATTCTGGGTGGAGCATGCCTGTGCCAGCAATACACTGGCCAATCAGCAGCTGTCTCTTTCTGCTGACTTGCGCTGATTGGCCAGTGTTACGTGCAGCAAGCCCTTGACTGGATGGATCCGCAGGTCAGACAGAAACTGGGCTGGGAGCGGGGTAGACGGTCGCTGGATGCTGAATGAACACAAGTGCCCCGCTGCGCCACATATTAACTTTTTTCCCCACAGTAAACGGAGTAGGCGGGGTCAAACAGAGTGGGCGGGGCCTTTCCTGCGCTCCGGGCCCCCCAGTGCCGCGGGCCCTATAGCAACGGCGTGGTCTGCCTATATTGGCGGTACGCCACTGTAACTCCCCCCCAAAAAATAAATATAACTGTGTTTTTTCATACAGAAGTTATGTCATTTTTCTCAAGCCTTTTTGAAACCCTGGATGACACACCAGTAAAATTGTCACCAGTTTACATTCTGCTACTTCTGGAGATACAGCAGATATGTATGTCCTGTCTTGTGTATCTATCCACTATAGGGTATAACATAGAAGGAGTTCTACCAGAACAGACTACCAGATTACTTTAAGGAGATGTTGACATAGCCTAAGATAGCCTTCCTCTCATCTTCCTATCTCAGTAAAATAAAATATTTTAGCAAAAAATTCACTGATACTGCAGTTTTACGGAGGAAATCGAACCAACAAAGCCCAAAAATCCCCTCCCCTAGGAGGTAAGGCGAGTCCATCTTTTTATTAAAAATTTCCTCTACTTAATTAAAAAAATCATATATTTGTTCAAAATCTCACTGGGAAGGGGGCCAATTCTCAATTATGTAATGGGGTCCTCTGAGATCTGTATATACCTCTGCTTTGCATACTTTTGGAGGTATTTTTCTGTTTTCACTAGCAGTCATAGTGTTTACAAAATGATGTTACACAAACTTTCAGACATCTTCTGCCTCATGGCTTAGTCTAGAGTCAGGGGACTGAAATGAAAGCTTTTCAATAATGTTCTCTAGGAACTGGAGAAAGTAATGTAGCCGATTTGATTATTTGTAAAACACAAAGGCATTATATGTTGCTATGTGTATCAGGTGGATGAACATCTTTTTATACTCATTTACTCCAATGAATTTATTGTAGACTGTGATGCAGACCGTCCATTTGATATCAGAGGTGGGACCACCATGTTCTCTCGCTTTTGTGTTTGTGTGGACAGGTATCAACCTAAACTTGTCCTTGCAGTCACTGAAATTTTGTTGTAAAAGCCCCCATATCAGTCCATGTAATTGCTTATACAATGGAACACTTGCATAGTAATGAGTGTACAACTAATAAGTATTCAGTAGAGGCCACTTCAAGTCCTAGACTATTTTGCCAATGGTTGCAATTTCACTGACAAATCTTAGGAATTCAATGTATTTTTTTTCCCCCTTAATAGACTCTAAAGACAAAGGTGTATCCTATAGTGGTCCCACACATCTTGCAAATTCTTACCCCATATTTAGTTTTTTTTAAGGAATACACTGGCAGAATAAAAGCCTACTGGGTCCTACCCTTAAAACTCATGAGTGATTAATTCACCTTCAAGATGGTTATCAGTAGCTTTATTTTATATAGACCGTTTCAGTCTGGATCATTACTGGGGGAACTGGTGGTCATCATTAAATGGAGACAGCTTCCACTTTCAGAAGTGGCATATAACGGCAAGGATACTGAGTGCTCTTGCAGGCTTGAATCCAAACTAGCACTTTCCAGCCCCAAATCTCCAGAATCTTCCCAAGTGCTGGGAAAGTGCAGGAAAACAAAGAATAAGCAGCAGTCATGAGGATACCATGCCAGTAGATATGGTGTCAAGCAAGCTGATGGTTTCATGAGCAGACAATTCTTTAAAGAGGTTGTCCCATAAAAATATTTTGCCGTTTTCAAATCAGCACCTGGATCTGAATACTTTTGTAATTGTACGGAATTAAAAATCCACAGAGTTATTCAATGAAATATATCTGTATAGCGCCACTTACTTATTGTTCTTTTTCTTATTTATTTGTCCGGCTCACTGAGATGGACGCACATGCTCAGTTTTATCCTGTGATATGGAGAGAGCTCCAGCAGAAAGGACACGCCTCCTGAGCTTCAACAGGAAAGACACTCCCCTGAGCTGCCAGCTTGATATAAATCTAAATAATAAAAGTAAAAATAATGGATGGTACACTAATATCTGGTGTTGCATGGACTACATTAGAATGAGGAGTTATAAACAAATTTATTCACACCGTGTGTTACAAGAAAATAAAAGTACAGGATTAAAAATAAAGATTGAAAATCCCACATATAATCACTGGTGATTACAAACATATCGTGGAATGGTAACGTATGATTTACAACATTACAATCTGCTATATTATCAAGGGAAATATCACAGTGATAAGATATTCTAAGACTTTGGTATTAAAAGATCAAACAGCGCATTAAGCAACAGCTCGCCTACAAATGAACTGAATAATTCTATTATTTTATCATTACATTCTTGGACTAGAATCTTATTTCCATAACTTCTTGGAAGGAGACTACCTATATATACAAGTCCACATCATTATTTTATGATCAACTATTTTGCAACATTGTGTCCTAAATTAAAGTAACATTGTATTCCACAATTACTTAAATATAAGTCCTGATCATCATCCAAATAATCAACTA
Source organism: Bufo bufo (assembly GCF_905171765.1). Lineage (NCBI taxonomy): Eukaryota > Metazoa > Chordata > Amphibia > Anura > Bufonidae > Bufo > Bufo bufo. The sequence continues at coordinate 299,355,147 of NC_053392.1, read as the reverse complement.
TTCGAATGGGACATTTGCATATATACTTTAATCAACACATAATGGTCACTTTTGGAACATACTACTAAAGAGTGACTTTGCATTTTTTGGAACATTTTTTGGAACTTTTTGGAGTCATATCATATATTCTTTTGGATTTATATATCTAATATACAGTACACTGCTCAAAAAAATAAAGGGAACACAAAAATAACACATCCTAGATCTGAATTAATTAAATATTCTTCTAAAATACTTTGTTCTTTACATAGTTGAATGTGCTGACAACAAAATCACACAAAAATAAAAAAATGGAAATCAAATTTTTCAACCCATGGAGGTCTGGATTTGGAGTCACACTCAAAATTAAAGTGGAAAAACACACTACAGGCTGATCCAACTTTGATGTAATGTCCTTAAAACAAGTCAAAATGAGGCTCAGTAGTGTGTGTGGCCTCCACGTGCCTGTATGACCTCCCTACAACGCCTGTGCATGCTCCTGATGAGGTGGCGGACGGTCTCCTGAGGGATCTCCTCCCAGACCTGGACTAAAGCATCTGCCATCTCCTGGACAGTCTGTGGTGCAACGTGACGTTGGTGGATAGAGCGAGACATGATGTCCCAGATGTGCTCAATTGGATTCAGGTCTGGGGAACGGGCGGGCCAGTCCATAGCATCAATGCCTTCGTCTTGCAGGAACTGCTGACACACTCCAGCCACATGAGGTCTAGCATTGTCTTGCATTAGGAGGAACCCAGGGCCAACCGCACCAGCATATGGTCTCACAAGGGGTCTGAGGATCTCATCTCGGTACCTAATGGCAGTCAGGCTACCTCTGGAGAGCACATGGAGGGCTGTGCGGCCCTCCAAAGAAATGCCACCCCACAGCATTACTGACCCAATGCCAGACCGGTCATGCTGAAGGAGGTTGCAGGCAGCAGAACGTTCTCCACGGCGTCTCCAAACTCTGTCACGTCTGTCACATGTGCTCAGTGTGAACCTGCTTTCATCTGTGAAGAGCACAGGGCGCCAGTGGCGAATTTGCCAATCTTGGTGTTCTCTGGCAAATGCCAAACGTCCTGCACGGTGTTGGGCTGTAAGCACAACCCCCACCTGTGGATGTCGGGCCCTCATATCACCCTCATGGAGTCTGTTTCTGACCGTTTGAGCAGACACATGCACATTTGTGGCCTGCTGGAGGTCATTTTGCAGGGCTCTGGCAGTGCTCCTCCTGTTCCTCCTTGCACAAAGGCAGAGGTAGCGGTCCTGCTGCTGGGTTGTTGCCCTCCTACGGCCTCCTCCACGTCTCCTGATGTACTGGCCTGTCTCCTGGTAGCGCCTCCATGCTCTGGACACTACGCTGACAGACACAGCAAACCTTCTTGCCACAGCTCGCATTGATGTGCCATCCTGGATAAGCTGCACTACCTGAGCCACTTGTGTGGGTTGTAGACTCCGTCTCATGCTACCACTAGAGTGAAAGCACCGCCAGCATTCAAAAGTGACCAAAACATCAGCCAGGAAGCATAGGAACTGAGAAGTGGTCTGTGGTCACCACCTGCAGAACCACTCCTTTATTGGGGGTGTCTTGCTAATTGCCTATAATTTCCACCTGTTGTCTATCCCATTTGCACAACAGCATGTGAAATTGATTGTCACTCAGTGTTGCTTCCTAAGTGGACAGTTTGATTTCACAGAAGTGTGATTGACTTGGAGTTACATTGTGTTGTTTAAGTGTTCCATTTATTTTTTTGAGCAGTGTATATTGGATGAGAGTCTCAGATTTTATAATGTTTGCATCAATTGTATGAGTGCATTATTTTCTGTAATTTTTATTTTATAAATTGTGGGGACTCACTCTGGTAGACAGGATTAGTGGATGCAGTATAGAGGCAACAACAAGTTCTTTGCATCAAACAGTTCAGTGTTTTATTCACACTTTAGGCAAGTGACAAAGCAAGCAGTCATATTAAAACAAAAAAGTCACCTTGCGGTGTTGGTGGTGGTAATTCACACCATGCGGCAATTCTGCCTCAAAGAGTCCTTGCTCATAGCAGCACCAACCTGTTTTCACGCCAAACAGGTACGGATGTAGCAGGGTTAACACACATGCTTTATGAGACATGTTATCTAAACTAAATGTAACTAAATGCGTTAAGCAATTGCTTTTCAATGGCTTTTGTTTCAAGATAACATGATGAGTTAAGAAATTTGAGTTAAGAGTGTGTGTGTTACCCCTGCTACATCTGTAGCAAGCATTAATTCCAGACACAAGGCTACCAGATCCTAACACAGAGACATGGCTTCTGAGCCCAGCTGCCTATTAAGGACAGCTAGGTGCTGCCAAAACCCGTAAACGGCATTTAAAATCCTGTCCAGTATTTGACCTCACCTGGCTTTAAATCAGCCCAGCAGCACATGCTGGGAGATAAATACCTGTTTCCCCAGACCAAACCTCTCACATACCCCCCCTTTGTTCAACCCTGAGGGGGTGAACACACGCCAGACAGTGTACCCGGGACAGGGCATCCGCATTTCCCTGTAACCGGCCTGCCCTTCGTTTCACCGTAAACGTAAAGTTTTGCAGGGAGAGAAACCATCGGGTGACCCGGGCATTTCTATCCTTGGCCTGGCTCATCCACTTGAGAGGGGAGTGGTCTGTCACCAGGCAGAATTTTCTCCCCAATAAATAATAGCAGAGAGATTTTAGTGCCCACAGGATAGCCAGGCACTCTCTCTCCACTATACTATACCGCGTCTCGGCTGAGGTGAGCTTACGGCTGAGGAATACAACGGGATGCTCCTCCCCATTGACTTCCTGAGACAGTGAGACAGTACAGCACCGAGGCCGACTTCGGAGGCATCGGTCTGTACTATAAACTCTATTTTGAAGTCACCAAAACCGGGGACTCCATAGCTGAGTAATTACATCTAACTAGGTTACCTGTATGGGAGTCTTTTCTTGTCATTGCACTTTATGTATTTGCTTCTACATTTTATATGATGTCTAATTTGTGTTGTGTGTATTTCTACCAATAAAATGTAATTACATTATATGTGTGTTTTTGGTTATCTGGGTAACGTACTCGATGACACTTTTATGTGGAGTGGGTTGTTGTTCCCACGCCTCACTGGCCACATCGAAGATACCGCTAGGGTGTCTGCCATACAGCAGTTCGAAGGGCGAGAACCCAGTAGAGGCCTGGGGTAACTCTCGCACTGCGAACATGAGATAGGGCAGAAGAAGGTCCCAGTCCTTCCCATCTTTAGACTCTACCTTTTTCAACATATTTTTTCATGTTTGGTTAAACCGTTCTACCAGACCGTCCGTAGTTGTTTTATGTGCAGCAACTTACAGAGTTCCCCCATCACCTTGGACATAAAAGGGGTCCCTTGGTCGGTCAGAACCTCTTTAGGTAGTCCTACTCGGGAAAACATCTCCATTAACTCCTTAGCTATGAGTTTGGCCAAGGTATGTCGCAGTGGCACAGCCTCAGGGTACGGAGTGGCGTAGTCTAGAATGAATAAGATGTGTTAATGCCCTCTGGCGGACTTCAGTACTGGGCCTATGAGGTCCATAGCTATTTGGTCAAACGGTACTTCAATAATCGAGTGAGGTACTAGGGGACTACAGAAATGTGGCTGGGGGCTAGTTATATGGCAGGTCGGGCAAGACTTACAAAACTCTTCCACTTCTTTGAATATGCTGGGCCAGTAAAACCACTGTAGAATACGATCCTAAGTTTTCTGCAGCCCCAGGTGACCCCCGAGAACATTTTAGTGGGCTATATCTAACACAAGCTTGCGATAAGCCTTGGGGACTGATAGGAATCTCAACGTCCCACTTGGTACCCCTGGCACCAAACTTCTAGTATCGGCTTGGTTTGAGTCCTTTTCTGACGTCAGGAGAGCGCTTCACTCAGTAGGTAACAAAAGACACAACAGTGATGTACTGAATGAACACTCTGAGATTTATTTTTAATGCATACAGGTTATATAGAGGGGGCTTTACCCCCCTTATTAGCATATCATCGTAAGTTATGTATTCAACCTATCATATTAACACGTTTTATTCTACAGACAGAAAAAGAGAAACAAAAACGGAACTTCCATATTAGGAATATTGTCCGGGAGTAGTGCCAACTGCCAAAGAGATAAGATTCAGGGTTACAGAGAATAGAAACTTTACAGCAATTAGTTTCACAGCAATCAGAGTTAGTTCCTAACAGAGAAACGAAACTTCAGCAAAAAGCAGATGGTTTTGACATAAAAAAGAACATGGATTCCTTTCAAATCCCCTCTTAGAACCTTTAGTGTATCACACTACATGGTTCTTTCCTTTCTTGTCCTTTTTCTCTCTATATGATATTAGGTAATTCTTATACCCATCTGGGCTTCGATCCTCCTGGGGTAGAGTAGTCTGATATAATGACATATTAGAGAGCCCTTTTTCTAGCATTCGTCTCAAGGAATAACACATAATGCTACTACACCTACAATTACTATTAGTATGACAATCCCTAGTTGCATGAGACCTTGTTTCCAACTTGTGAACCACCCAAAGTATTGATCCCATGGATTATTTATACCTGAGTTCTTTTCCAGTTCTATTGACAGATCTTCAAGCTTTTTTATAGCTATTGTGACCTTACCAGTGGGGCCAGTATTGTTTAGTATGTATGTGCAACAGGAGGTCGGATCAGTCAATACTCGGCACACTCCACCCTTCTCTGCAAGAATCATATCCAACACCATTCGATTCTGGAATGTCATGATTGAGTCTGCTTGTAGTTCTTCTGCTACCCCTTGTAATGCATAACTGGTATAGTTTACAAACCTTTGCTGATTGTAGTATATGTAATTTATCCAATCCACATTTTTATTCACAGTAATGATGGGAAATATTGATTCAAATCCGGCGGCTACTTGATCTCTAGCTTTGAACTCATCTGGGACCCCTCTTGGAACACAACTCAATCAAAACTTGAAAGGGGGCTGCTTCTTTTGTTTATCTTCAGCACCCCTTTTTCTATAATATCTGATTCAGTAAAAATGTGCATGTTCATTATAACTTTGGCAAGCGCACATTCACCTTTCCAGGCACCTTCCAATCTGGATCTTATTTTTCCATCTCCACAGATCTAGTACACATCTCCTATGGAGTACACTTGGTTCTGAGTGAGGGATATGTTCAGATTGCTGTATTTGTGACAATAACCTTTGGTGAAATTCTGTACATTCCTCCCATGTGTATTCCCTTTGTAACATGTGTAGTTACCTGGATATACCTGGATACCTGCCCCTGGGCGAGGATTTTTTAACAGAGGGTATTTTGATTTCCATTCTGTACATACACTGTGGTTATAAGACATATTAACAAAAAGAGTCAAAAAACATTCTTCAACACTTTCTGGTAACACTAGGGGTACGGTACCTAGGTGTGGCTTTGCAGCACCGTATATGTAACAGTTACTTTTATTCACAGAGGCTGCACTATACTTCATCCACTCCAGCCACAAATTAACATCAGAAAAACCCGTCTCCATGGCCAAAGTATCCTCATATGTGGGATCAGATATGGCCGTTAGGTTTTTTGGGTTGGTATTCCTTAGACTTATACATATCTCTAAGTCTGAACATTTGTGTTACCCGGGAAGTCTCAGCTCCCCACATTTTATGGAAGTACCATCCCAGTACATAATCTCCTTCATCATATTTACCAGGGTTTTCTATTGCCAATACAATTTTCATTTCCGCTGACCTTTTTTTGCAATAATTCAATGAGGAGGTGTCCACATAACACGTCCCTCTCTCAAGGAGTGTCATTCTTGTCAAAAGGGACTTAGAATTTTTTTTTTCTCCTTTTGAGGGCGCTTTCTGGTTTATATCCCCATTCTGTCCCTGTATTCCATCCCACTGATCCCCAGTATGCACAACCTTTTCCCCAGTATGAGTCTGTTACACATATATAGGCCTGTCCTTCTACATAGTTGTTGGAACAGTAGTTATAATATCAACATGTTTTCAATATATCACAAAGACAAAAGGTGTAGGTAGCTACGTGAGTGTTAGATGAATTATACCAAAAGGTGATTACGCCGCCCTTGCTAGTTGCGGCTACTTCTCCCATACTGCTAATTGGTAAAATCAACAAGATTATTGAAGCAATCTTAGTCAGTACATTCAACCATTTTCCAGAAAAGAGTGAGGAGCTCATCATGTTGGAGGTCAGGGCTGTCTGCCCCCGTTAGTACCTCTGGGCCTTGTTGGAGGTCAGGGCTGTCTGCCCCCGTTAGTACCTCTTGTCCTTCTTCAAGGCCAAGGCTGTCTGCCTCCGTTCCTGCCTCCTCTCTTGCTCTCACAAGCTTCACTCGAGTGGCGTGGATCCAAGTTGGAGACTGTTCAGTCAGCACGGCTGTTCTGGTCACTGCAACCACGGTAGTGGGTGGGCCATATGCGAAGTCACCTTGGGATTTTCCTTTCTTCAGTGTTTTGATCACTACCTCATCCCCCACCCTGTATGGGTGGGTGGGTTCCTGTGGAAGAGATGGAGACGTACAAGCAACTTTTTCCTCAGTTTTATTAAGTACCTGTATCAATTTGGTGACATATTCTTCCCTTATAAAATCAAGGTCTCCTTCCTGCACTATTGTTGGGCGGGTGGGGAAAGGCCTTCCCATGAGTATCTGTAAGGATTCTCAATGCTGTTATATCCTACCCCCTCTTTGCAGACTAATCCTGTCTTAGGATTTTTTTGCAATACTGGATAACACCAGTCTTGCTGTTCCTGTTCAGTGGCATATCTTTGAAGATCATTAAGCATTTGTGACATCTCAGCGGTTGGAGGTGCCAAACATGGCATCTCCCAATGGTTACACAAACCTGTGGGGTTGCATTTGGCCACTCGTTTCGCCACCTTATCTGCCAGCGCATTGCCCTGTGAGACATGATCCTTACCATCTGCTGCCGTGAATCCTCTCCTCTGTCAAATCATACCATGGTCCCACACTACCCCATGTGCGTATCTACTATCAGTATAAATGGTGACAGGTCTGCCAGCATGTAGAATACATATCCTAGTGAGTGCAATGAGCTCAGCTGCCTGCTGTGTTGAGTGTGGATGCCCTTGAGTAGGCCTACAACATCATGTGTAGTGTGCAAAAATGGTGTAACGTCACATTGTGAAAGGAGTTGCCAACTCTACCATCATAGCACAGGCTGCAAGAGAACACAGACATGCCGGCATCCCTTGAACAGGGGTGGGCATTACCTTTGAGAAAAATACACAAGGACGCAACTTGCCTCCGTGTTCTTGTGTCAGTACACCCGCCATGGTGTTACAATTTTGTCATGCAAACATGTGGAAGGGCAGTTTGTAGTCAGGGAGGCTCAATCCTGGACTTGACATTAATGAACATTTCAGATAATCAAATGCATTGTACATTTCTGAAGACCATTTTATTAAATCAGGTTTGTCCTGCAGTGTTGCCTGCCTCAAGATATTGTCATAGTAGGAACAGTCTGGGATCCATTGTCTGCAGTAGTTCATCATTCCAAGGAAGGATAGCATTTCCTTCTTGGAGAGCGGGGTGACCAGGCCCGCTACAGACTGAACTCTCCCTGGACTGATCCTTCTTTCTCCCTTTGTGAGGACAAACCCCAAGTATTCGACTTGCTGTTTACACCATTGCATTTTCCCTAATGACACTTTGTGTCCAATTTCAAATAACCATTGTAACAGTGATATACCATCCTCAATGTTGGCCTCCACTGACATACTGCACAACAGTAAATCATCCACGTATTGCAGCAACACGGAACCTTGGGGGGGGGGGGGGGTGCCATGGTTTTAAAGTCATTTGGAGGACAATGCTGAACACTACAGGTGAATCAGCGTATCCCTGTGGCATTCTGACCCAGGTCAGTTGACATCTGTCAATGGAAAAAGCAAAAATTAGTCTGGTCTTCTTGTCAACTGGGACAGAAAAGAATGCATTTTTCAGATCTATCACACTGAACCAAACAGCGTCTGCTGGAATGGCAGATAGTAATTGAGTGATGTCAGGTACAATAGGGGCTTTAGGCACAATGATGTTGTTGATGGCCCTTAAATCCTGTACAAAGCGGGTAGCACCATCTGCCTTTGTCACTGGATTTACAGGCGTGCTGTAGGGTGAAATCACCTCTTCCAGGATTCCCTTTTTGTAGGAATTCTTTTATCATTGACCTAAGTCCATCGAGTTTCTCTTTTGGCAGTAGGTTTAAGTTCTGGGTGGTTCTGTATGTTTGAAAGAATCAGTGGCACTGGTGTAGAGATTGGAATGAGATCTGAGTGTACTCTTATGCCCTGATTTTTGGCTGACACTTGTAAGTCAAGCTTAATGAACAAATCTTTACTTAACACACTTGAGGTTGCACTGCTATCTACTATGAATCCTACTCTCAGTCATCTAAGTCCACCCCTTTTAGTCGGACGCTGTGGTTCCACCTTCTGTCTGTCATTAGTGTCCCAGCTGTCCATGAGGACAGAGCTCTGATGTGAAGCACAACACTTAACATGTAACACGTAACTTCAAACATTGAAACAAACAGATCTGACAATACAGACATAAACACACAAAAGGCCCATAAAAACTTTTCATTGACTTCAATAATAAATTTTTTTACAGCTTGATCAATGCTGTTGGCACCAATAAAAACCAAAAACTTCCAAGAAAAATAAAATAAAATTCTCAATGCGCATATTATATGAAAACAAATATCTAACTCCATACACATTCATATTCATTTTCATGTACTCATCTTCACAAAACAGCTCATAACCACGCCCTTACACATAAAAACTGAATTACACACACAGCTCTGCTAAAAGCATCCATTAGGGCTCTTTCACACTTTCAACTCTACTACAACTCAAAGCCACACCCATTCACATTCCACTGAATCATTTGTCTTCCATCCTAATCACACAATTGTCTTTGTTTCATCCCAAAACTTGCAGCACAGACAAACACAGCTTTCCGGGAAACAGATAGCCACACCACACCCAGAATTGCTGATGGTCTGTCGCTGTAAGACAATATACATGTTATAATCATACAGTCATTTTGTTAAACCCAAAGTCTGTTCCCTGTATCCCTGATACAGTAATTATACTAGAAGTTGTAGGTTCTACTTACTAGATCAAGACGTGGTTCTCGGATCGGCCAGAGGACAATAACAGATGCCTTTCTTACCGAACACGAGGAAAACCTTCTCGATCCCGGACGAGCCCCCAAACTGATAGGAATCTCAACGTCCCACTTGGTACCCCTGGCACCAAACTTCTAGTATCGGCTTGGTTTGAGTCCTTTTCTGACGTCAGGAGAGCGCTTCACTCAGTAGGTAACAAAAGACACAACAGTGATGTACTGAATGAACACTCTGAGGTTTATTTTTAATGCATACAGGTTATATAGAGGGGGCTTTACCCCCCTTATTAGCATATCATCGTAAGTTATGTATTCAACCTATCATATTAACACGTTTTATTCTACAGACAGAAAAAGAGAAACAAAAACGGAACTTCCATATTAGGAATATTGTCCGGGAGTAGTGCCAACTGCCAAAGAGATAAGATTAACGGTTACAGAGAATAGAAACTTAACAGCAATTAGTTTCACAGCAATCAGAGTTAGTCCCTAACAGAGAAACGAAACTTCAGCAAAAAGCAGAATTGGTTTTGACATAAAAAAGAACATGGATTCCTTTCAGGGACCACCAACTGCTCAATAGGATCACCCTGTAGTTGGTTTACCCGATACAACACATCCTGATGAACCACAAAACAGGGAAACACTGACTCTGCCCCAGGTTGTTGTGGTTCACCATCTACTATTTACATATTTTCCCAGGCGCGGGATAGGGTTGGGTCCCGACGTTCGGCGGTACCAAAATTATCCCCGGAGACATTGAGGTCTGCCAATTCAGGACCCGGCGGCAAGTCCTCCATGTCTACCACCATCACACTTAGCGGGGTTGTCTCCCCCTCTTCCACCGAAGTGGTGGTCACCCCTACTGCTGGCCCTTCGGTCTCAGGTTACCAGGGTTCTGGTCTCCCCCCTGAGCCGGGCCACTCTGCTAGGGTTACCCCTGTCTCATAGGTATCAGTCACTCTCATAGCAGGCCACAGTGCCGGGAAGCCCGGGAAGTCTCTCATTATTATAAGTTCATAATGTAGATTTGTGGCGACAGCCACCTCGTGGATCTTTTTACCGGCCTCCATGGTTAGAGACACCAGCGCAGTGGGGTAGTCTTTTAAGTCTCTGTGGATGCACATCACCCCGACTTTCCGACCAGTAAACTCAGTGGACCGCACCAGGGTAACCCTTACTAGGGTCACCAGACTCCCTGAGTCCAGCTGAGCTTCCGCCGGAGTGTCTTCCACTTCCACCTGGTACAAGTGATCTAGAGACACTGCGTTACCTGTTGCACACAGCCTCCTGGCATATAGCGACTGACTGTAGCCATAGTTAGTGTCCATGTGCTCAACCCGATGGGTACAGTCAGCCCTTACATGGCCAGGCTCCTGACACCGCCAGCAGACTATCGGAGCCAGGTCCGCCGTGGGTACATCCCGGGCGGGTTTTATCGGCTCAAATCTCCGGGCCTGGGGTGGAGATTTCCGGGTATTGCCGACCCCCCTCCCGACAGAACCCTCCTTTAGATTCCTGGTAGCTTCATCGCGTTCCACCAGGTCCACCATCTCAAGGGCATTGCCAGGAGACAACTGACTGATCCAGTGCTGGAGAGGGTATGGCAAAGCCCTCCAGAACATATTGGCTATCCAGCATAGCCGGGGGACTCAGCACATCAGGCTGTAGCCACTTTTGCAAGAGGTGGAGTAAGTCATAATACTGGGTCCTTGCAGGCTCAGCCGGCTTAAACCCCCACTGATGCACGCCCTGGGCCTGGACCAACACATTCCCCCCCAGTCTTGCCGAAATCTCACCCTTTACTTTTTGGTAGTCGGCCGCTTGATCGTCCGGCAAGACAAAATACACCCGCTGGGAATCGGATGCCAGGAATGGAACGACGACCTCAGCCCACTGGTCACGGGGTAGCTTTTCCCTGATGGCCACTTTCTCGTATATCGCCAGGTAGGTTTCAATGTCGTCTGCGGGGGTCATCTTAGACTGCGGTGGTCCAGGCATCGTGGACGCTCGGGGTTGCTCCTGCTGTCTGCAAAGCCATCATGTATTGTCGCAGCAACTGGTTAGAATCCTGCTGCTGCTTATTAGCCTTGCATTGCTGCAGTTTTGTCTCTCGCTGCTGCAGATTAGCCTCCATGAGGACCTTCACAACAGCCTCCATTTTGTCATGGTGCACTGGTTATAATACAGCTGGTTTAATGTACAACATACAACCGTGCCTGAAAAATGCAGAAACCAAAAATATCAGCGATCACGCCAGCCTCACTGCTGATGCATGCATCCTCCACCAATTGTGGTGACTCGCTCTAGTAGACAGGATTAGCAGATGCAGTATAGAGGCAACAACAAGCTCTTTGGATCAACCAGTTCAGTGTTTTATTCACACTTAGGCAAGTGACAAAACAAGCAGTCATATTCAAACAAAAAGTCACCTTGTGGTGTTGGTAGTAATTCACACTATGCAGCAATTCTGCCTCAAAGAGTCCTTGCTCATAGCAGCACCAACCTGTTTTCACGCCAAACAGGTAGCAAGCCTTCATCTAGACACAAGGCTCCCAGATCCTAACACAGAGACATGGCTTCTGAGCCCAGCTACCTATTAAGGATAACCAGGTGCTGCCAAAACCCTGAACGGCACTTAAAATCCCGTCCAGTATTTGACCTCACCTGGCTATAAATCAGCCCAGCAGCACAAGCTGGGAGGAAAATACCAGTTTTTCCAGACCAAATCTCTCACTGTGTCACAAAATGTAGCCATGGACATCCGCATATTTAGTTATCATATTGTGCAGGATGTTTTGTATTTTTTTCTGTGATTTTTAACCACCTCAGCCCCCAGTGCTTAAACACCCTGAAAGACCAGGCCACTTTTTACACTTCTGACCTATACTACTTTCACCGTTTATTGCTCGGTCATGCAACTTACCACCCAAATGAATTTTACCTCCTTTTCTTCTCACTAATAGAGCTTTCATTTGGTGGTATTTCATTGCTGCTGACATTTTTACTTTTTTTGTTATTAATCGAAATTTAACGATTTTTTTGCAAAAAAATGACATTTTTCACTTTCAGTTGTAAAATTTTGCAAAAAAAACGAGATCCATATAGAAATTTTGCTCTAAATTTATTGTTCTACATGTCTTTGATAAAAAAAAATGTTTGGGTAAAAAAAAAATGGTTTGGGTAAAAGTTATAGCGTTTACAAACTATGGTACAAAAATGTGAATTTCCGCTTTTTGAAGCAGCTCTGACTTTCTGAGCACCTGTCATGTTTCCTGAGGTTCTACAATGCCCAGACAGTACAAACACCCCACAAATGACCCCATTTCGGAAAGTACACACCCTAAGGTATTCGCTGATGGGCATAGTGAGTTCATAGAACTTTTTATTTTTTGTCACAAGTTAGCGGAAAATGATGATTTTTTATTTATTTTTTCTTACAAAGTCTCATATTCCACTAACTTGTGACAAAAAATAAAAAGTTCTATGAACTCACTATGCCCATCACGAAATACCTTGGGGTCTCTTCTTTCCAAAATGGGGTCACTTGTGGGGTAGTTATACTGCCCTGGCATTCTAGGGGCCCAAATGTGTGGTAAGGAGTTTGAAATCAAATTCTTTAAAAAATGACGAGTGAAATCCGAAAGGTGCTCTTTGGAATATGGGCCCCTTTGCCCACCTAGGCTGCAAAAAAGTGTCACACATCTGGTATCTCCGTATTCAGTAGAAGTTGGGGAATGTGTTTTGGGGTGTCTTTTTACATATACCCATGCTGGGTGAGATAAATATCTTGGTCAAATGCCAACTTTGTATAAAAAAATGGGAAAAGTTGTCTTTTGCCAAGATATTTCTCTCACCCAGCATGGGTATATGTAAAATGACACCCCAAAACACATTCCCCAACTTCTCCTGAGTACGGAGATACCAGATGTGTGACACTTTTTTGCAGCCTAGGTGGGCAAAGGGGCCCATATTCCAAAGAGCACCTTTCGGATTTCACAGGTCATTTTTTACAGAATTTGATTTCAAACTCCTTACCACACATTTGGGCCCCTAGAATGCCAGGGCAGTATAACTACCCCACAAGTGACCCCATTTTGGAAAGAAGACACCCCAAGGTATTCCGTGAGGGGCATGGCAAGTTCCTAGAATTTTTTATTTTTTGTCACAAGTTAGTGGAAAATGATGATTTTTTTTTTTTTTTCCATACAAAGTCTCATATTCCACTAACTTGTGACAAAAAATAAAAACTTCCATGAACTCACTATGCCCATCAGCGAATACCTTGGGGTCTCTTCTTTCCAAAATGGGGTCACTTGTGGGGTAGTTATACTGCCCTGGCATTCTAGGGGCCCAAATGTGTGGTAAGGAGTTTGAAATCAAATTCTGTAAAAAATGACCTGTGAAATCCGAAAGGTGCTCTTTGGAATATGGGCCCCTTTGCCCACCTAGGCTGCAAAAAAGTGTCACACATCTGGTATCTCTGTATTCAGGAGAAGTTGAGGAATGTGTTTTGGGGTGTCTTTTTACATATACCCATGCTGGGTGAGATAAATATCTTGGTCAAATGCCAACTTTGTATAAAAAAATGGGAAAAGTTGTCGTTTGCCAAGATATTTCTCTCACCCAGCATGGGTATATGTAAAATGACACCCCAAAACACATTTCCCAACTTCTCCTGAGTACGGAGATACCAGATGTGTGACACTTTTTTGCAGCCTAGGTGGGCAAAGGGGCCCATATTCCAAAGAGCACCTTTCGGATTTCACAGGTCATTTTTTACAGAATTTGATTTCAAACTCCTTACCACACATTTGGGCCCCTAGAATGCCAGGGCAGTATAACTACCCCACAAGTGACCCCATTTTGGAAAGAAGAGACCCCAAGGTATTCGCTGATGGGCATAGTGAGTTCATGGAAGTTTTTATTTTTTGTCACAAGTTAGTGGAATATGAGACTTTGTATGAAAAAAAAAAAAAAAAAAAAATCTGCATTTTCCACTAACTTGTGACAAAAAATAAAAAATTCTAGGAACTCGCCATGCCCCTCACGGAATACCTTGGGGTGTCTTCTTTCCAAAATGGGGTCACTTGTGGGGTAGTTATACTGCCCTGGCATTTTCCAGGGGCCCTAATGTGTGGTAAGTAGGTAAATGACCTGTGAAATCCTAAAGGTGCTCTTTGGAATATGGGCCCCTTTGCCCACCTAGGCTGCAAAAAAGTGTCACACATGTGGTATCGCCGTATTCAGGAGAAGTTGGGGAATGTGTTTTGGGGTGTCATTTTACATATACCCTTGCTGGGTGAGAGAAATATCTTGGCAAAAGACAACTTTTCCCATTTTTTTATACAAAGTTGGCATTTGACCAAGATATTTATCTCACCCAGCATGGGTATATGTAAAATGACACCCCAAAACACATTCCCCAACTTCTCCTGAGTACGGCGATACCAGATGTGTGACACTTTTTTGCAGCCTAGATGTGCAAAGGTGCCCAAATTCCTTTTAGGAGGGCATTTTTAGACATTTGGATACCAGACTTCTTCTCACGCTTTGGGGCCCCTAGAATGCCAGGGCAGTATAAATACCCCACATGTGACCCCATTTTGGAAAGAAGACACCCCAAGGTATTCAATGAGGGGCATGGCGAGTTCATCGAAATTTTTTTTTTTTGGCACAAGTTAGCGGAAATTGATATTTTTAATTTTTTTCTCACAAAGTCTCCCGTTCCGCTAACTTGGGACAAAAATTTCAATCTTTCATGGACTCAATATGCCCCTCACGGAATACCTGGGGGTGTCTTCTTTCCGAAATGGGGTCACATGTGGGGTATTTATACTGCCCTGGCATTCTAGGGGCCCTAAAGCGTGAGAAGAAGTCTGGAATATAAATGTCTAAAAAATTTTACGCATTTGGATTCCGTGAGGGGTATGGTGAGTTCATGTGAGATTTTATTTTTTGACACAAGTTAGTGGAATATGAGACTTTGTAAGAAAAAAAAAAAATAATTCCGCTAACTTGGGCCAAAAAAATGTCTGAATGGAGCCTTACAGAGGGTGATCAATGACAGGGGGGAGTGATCAATGACAGGGGGGAGTGATCAATGACAGGGGGGGTGATCAATGACAGGGGGTTGATCAATGACAGGGGGGTGATCAATGACAGGGGGGTGATCAGGGAGTCTATATGGGGTGATCACCACAGTCATTGATCACGCCCGTGTAAGGCTTCATTCAGACGTCCGTATGCGTTTTGCGGATCCGATCCATCTATCAGTGCATCCGTAAAAATCATGCGGACATCTGAATGGAGCTTTACAGGGGGGTAATCAATGACAGGGGGGTAATCAATGACAGGGGGGTGATCAGGGAGTCTATATGGGGTGATCACCACAGTCATTGATCACGCCCCTGTAAGGCTTCATTCAGACGTCCGGATGCGTTTTGCGGATCCGATCCATCTATCAGTGGATCCGTAAAAATCATGCGGACGTCTGAATGGAGCTTTACAGGGGGGTAATCAATGACAGGGGGGTGATCAGGGAGTCTATATGGGGTGATCACCACAGTCATTGATCACGCCCCTGTAAGGCTTCATTCAGACGTCCGGATGCGTTTTGCGGATCCGATCCATCTATCAGTGCATCCGTAAAAATCATGCGGACATCTGAATGGAGCTTTACAGGGGGGTGATCAGGGAGTCTATATGGGGTGATCACCACAGTCATTGATCATGCCCCTGTAAGGCTTCATTCAGACGTCCGGATGCGTTTTGCGGATCCGATCCATCTATCAGTGGATCCGTAAAAATCATGCGGACATCTGAATGGAGCTTTACAGGGGGGTAATCAATGACAGGGGGGTGATCACCACAGTCATTGATCATGCCCCTGTAAGGCT
Organism: Bufo bufo; assembly: GCF_905171765.1. NCBI lineage: Eukaryota > Metazoa > Chordata > Amphibia > Anura > Bufonidae > Bufo > Bufo bufo. The sequence goes on along the minus strand of NC_053392.1, from coordinate 299,339,078 downwards.
TTATTCAGACGTCCGGATGCGTTTTGCGGATCCGATCCATCTATCAGTGGATCCGTAAAAATCATGCGGACATCTGAATGGAGCTTTACAGGGGGGTAATCAATGACAGGGGGGTGATCACCACAGTCATTGATCATGCCCCTGTAAGGCTTCATTCAGACGTCCGGATGCGTTTTGCGGATCCGATCCATCTATCAGTGGATCCGTAAAAATCATGCGGACATCTGAATGGAGCTTTACAGGGGGGTAATCAAAGACAGGGGGGTGATCACCACAGTCATTGATCATGCCCCTGTAAGGCTTCATTCAGACGTCCGGATGCGTTTTGCGGATCCGATCCATCTATCAGTGCATCCGTAAAAATCATGCGGACATCTGAATGGAGCTTTACAGGGGGGTGATCAGGGAGTCTATATGGGGTGATCACCACAGTCATTGATCATGCCCCTGTAAGGCTTCATTCAGACGTCCGGATGCGTTTTGCGGATCTGATCCATCTATCAGTGCATCCGTAAAAATCATGCGGACATCTGAATGGAGCTTTACAGGGGGGTAATCAATGACAGGGGGGTAATCAATGACAGGGGGGTGATCAGGGAGTCTATATGGGGTGATCACCGCAGTCATTGATCACGCCCCTGTAAGGCTTCATTCAGACGTCCGGATGCGTTTTGCGGATCCGATCCATCTATCAGTGGATCCGTAAAAATCATGCGGACGTCTGAATGGAGCTTTACAGGGGGGTGATCAATGACAGGGGGGTAATCAATGACAGGGGGGTGATCAGGGAGTCTATATGGGGTGATCAGGGGTGATCAGGGGCTAATAAGGGGTTAATAAGTGACGGGGGGGGGTGTAGTGTAGTGTAGTGGTGCTTGGTGCTACTTTACTGAGCTACCTGTGTCCTCTGGTGGTCGATCCAAACAAAGGGGACCACCAGAGGACCAGGTAGCAGGTATATTAGACGCTGTTATCAAAACAGCGTCTAATATACCTGTTAGGGGTTAAAAAAAACACATCTCCAGCCTGCCAGCGAACGATCGCCGCTGGCAGGCTGGAGATCAACTCGCTTACCTTCCGTTCCTGTGAGCGCGCGCGCCTGTGTGCGCGCGTTCACAGGAAGTCTCGCGTCTCGCGAGATGACGCATATATGCGTGACTGTGCGCAGCGCTGCCACCTCCGGAACGCGATCCTGCGTTAGGCGGTCCGGAGGTGGTTAAGATATATTCACAAATGAATAATAAAGGAAAGACACAACATAGATTCATAAGAGTAGATGCCAGAGTCATAAGAATTGTCATTGAATATGAGTAGTTACTAAAACAGACCTGTCAGGAGAGGTTATGGGTCCTTTTTAAGATCAGGACAGGTTTATCTTGGTACTGTGAGCCACGGAATTACTAAGTTTAACAAGATCCTTTTTGACCAAATCTTGTAAGCAACCTCGTTCTGGAAATTCAGAATGAATTGTGTGTGAAGAATATTATACACTGAGCAAAAATATAAACGCAACACTTTTGGTTTTGCTCCCATTTTGCATGAGCTAAACTCAAAGGTCTGAAACAATTTCTACATACACAAAAGACCCATTACTCTCAAATATTGTTCACAAATCTGTCTAAATCTGTGTTAGTGAGCACTTCTCCTTTGCCCAGATAATCTACCCCACCTCACAGGTGCGGCATATCAAGGTGCTGATTAGACAGCATGAATATTGCACAGGTGGGCCTTAGACTTCCCACAATAAAAGGGCACTCTGAAATGTGCACAGTTTTGCCTTACTGGGGGGGTCAGAAAACCAGTCAGTATCTGATGTGGCCACCATTTACCTCACGCAGTGCAACACATCTCCGTCATCTAGAGTTGATCAGGTTGTTGATTGTGGCCTGTGGAATGTTGGTTCACTCCTCTTCAATAGCTGTGCGAAGTTGCAGAATATTGGCAGGAACTGGAACACGCTGTCATATACACCGATCCAGAGCATCCCAAACATGCTCAATGGGTGACCAGTGAGTATGCTGGCCATGCAAGAACTGGGATATTTTCAGCTTCCAGGAATTGTGTACAGATCCTTGCAATATGGGGCTGTGCATTATCATGCTGCAACATGAGGTGATGGTAGTGGATGAATGGCACAACAATGGGCCTCAGGATCTCGTCACGGTATCTCTGTACATTCAAAATGCCATCAATAAAATGCACCTATTTTCGTTGTCCATAACATACACCTGCACATACCATAACCCCACCTCCACCCTGGGCCACTCGATGCACAACGTTGACGTCAGCAAACCGCTCACCCACACGACGCCACACACACTGTCTGCCATCTGCCCTGAACAGTGAAAAACGAGACTCATCTGTGAACAGAACTTCTCTCCAACGTGCCAGATGTCATCGAACGTGAGCATTTGTCCACTCAAGATGAACTGTAGTCAGGTCCAGCCCCCGATGAGGACGACGAGAATGCAGATGAGCTTCCCTGAGACGGTTTCTGTGCAGAAATTCTTTGGTTAGGCAAACTGATTGTTGCTGCTGCTGTTCGGGTGGCTGGTCTCAGACGATCATGGAGGTGAACATGCTGGATGTGGAGGTCCTGGGCTGGTGTGGTTACACCTGGTGTGCAGTTGTGAGGCCGGTTGGATGTACTGCCAAATTCTCTGAAACGCCTTTTGAGATGGCTTATGGTAGAGAGATAAACATTCATTGCATGGGCAACAGCTCTGGTAGACATTCCTGCAGTCAGCATGCCAATTGCACGCTCCCTCAAACGTTGCGACATCTGTGGCATTGTGCTGTGTGATCAAACTGCACATTTCAGAGTGGACTTTTATTGCGGGCAGTCTAAGGCACACCTGTGCAATATTCATCCTGTCTAATCACCTTGATATGCCACACCTGTGAGGTGGGATGAATTATCTCGGCAAAGGAGAAGTGCTTACTAACACAGATTTAGACAGATTTGTGAACAATATTTGAGAGTAATGGGTCTTTTGTGTATGTAGAAAATATTTCAGCTCATGCAAAATGGGAGCAAAACCGAAAGTGTTGCATTTATATTTTTGCTTAGTGTATGTAGAGTAATATCAGATGTTTCACAAACATTTCTTAAAACTGCGCTTTCTATATTCAACTGATCATACTTGATGGTAAGTTTGCATTGAACATTTTATATACTGACACAGCGTAGTACATTGCTTTCATAATGCACCAGGCATGGATAACTTGTGCGCTGTTCTATATACTTTCTATCAGAATGGTGCACAAGTTTATATTTTAGTCGTGCTATGGTCCATTATTAATAGTGCAGTGGAGATAACACCTGCCAAATCTGAATTTGGTCACCTTTTTTTTGTTAAGGGCCTCTTTAACTGAAGCTGTATGTTTTGACCAGATCATGGCCACTGCATTTCCAGCCCACATGATGTGCTGAGCCACTTCACTGTGTGTAGCTCCGCCTCCCGTCTGGTAATGTCAGTAGCTCCGCCCCCTGGTGGTAGCTCCGCCCACATGCGGTCCTCTCCTAGCAGCAACTTAGGAGGAAGTGAGGAGCGGAGGCTGCCCCCCAGTGACCGCTGTCTCTGCCAGACACTGAACTTGGCTTGGTATGTTGTTCTTTTTTACCCCACCTGTCCCCCTCTGGCCCTCCTGTGACTGTCCCTTACCCACATACGGTGAGGCTACATTAACAATGTATTTTGCGGTCCGCGGATCTGCAAGATATGTATACCGTCCATATGTGATTTGTATATTTTTGCAAACCCATTAACTTAAATGGGTCTGCAGTCCGCATTTTGTAGAGAAATATAGGACACGTAACATTTTCCATCTTGTGCAGAACGGACATACAGATGCAGAAAGCACATGGAAGTCATTTGCTTTCCGCATCCGTATGTCTGTTCCACAAAGGATAGAAAATGTGACATGTCCTATACTGGTCCGCAACATGCAGGCTAGTTAATAGCTCTGCAAACAAATACAGATGGCACATGGGCGTCATCCGTAATTAGCAGATCATAAAATACATATGGTCCGTGTCGTGTAAATGGGTTAAAAGTGTTGCCCAGACATGCAGGGGGTCATTTATTAAGACTGGTGTTTTAGACACTGGTCCTAATAACCCCTAAACTGGAAGTGGTTCTGCTGATGTTATGAAGAGGCGCCGGCCAGTGTAAATGTATATCATCCAGACTGAATCCTGAATCCGTTCATTTCAATAGGTCTGTGTAAGGAGGCATATGTCTGGCAATAACTACTGTGAGGGGCACATATCTGGCCATAACTACTGTGAGGGGCACATATCTGGGCATAACTACTGTTAGGGGGCACATAATCTGGCATAACTACTGTGAGGGGGGCACATATCTGGCATAACTACTGTGAAGTTGGCACATATCTGGGCATAAATACTGTGAGGGGGCACATAATCTGTCACAATTACTTTGAGGGAGCACATAATCTGGCATAACTACTGTGAGGGGGCACATATCTGGCATAACTACTGTGAAGGACACAATCTAGCATAACTACTGTGATGGGCAAATAATCTGGCATAACTACTGTGGTGGGCACGTATCTGGGCATTACTACTGTGAGGGGCACATATCTGGGCATAATTACTGTGAGGGGGCAGATATCTGGCATAACTACTGTGAGGGGTACATATCTGTCCATAGCTACTGTGGAGGGGGCACAATGTGGATATTACTACTGTGTGCTGGCACAAAGGGGCAAAAATTACTATGTAGGAGCATTAAGAGGACATTAATACGCACCACAGTATCTAAAGGGTCTCCACTATCTTTGATGCGACTGATCACCCCTTCCTCTCCCTGTAGCATTAGGGGAAGATGACAAATTGGGGTCCCTTCTGCTGCCACACCTCATTGCATTAATCTTTACCTATGTCCTATGTTTATTTCTATATGTGTGGTTGGGGGGCCCAGGCACATTCTTTGCACAGGGGCCCTCTGCTGCCAGTGTCCGCCCCGGATATATATATATATATACACAAAGTGGTGATGAATATGGCAGATACAAAGACAAGGAAGAGACCTCAGAATATATCCAGCCATGTCCCAGGTCACAGCTCTTGGAACAAAGCTGATCAGTCCCCCAATAAAATGTCCCCATGACTGATGATCTTGTGATTGGAGATAAGTGGCAGAAGGACAGATTATGACTTGAGATCTTCTTCCTACAGTTCTGTCTTCTTCTGTATCACATGCAGGTCTCGCCGTGGAGTAGTGTTCCTTATACTGGTAGGACTAGGAGTGTAAGAAGGGGAAATGTAAACCACACATGAAAAATCACATTTTACCAGAGTTTAGGAATCTGTGCTAGACTAATACAAATTGATGACAGATCACTAGGATATGTTATTAGTATATGATCAGGTTGGGTCTGAACTGTGACATCTTCATTCAAGTGAATGGGGATGAGCTGAAACTGAGATATAATAAGATATAAAGCAAGAGAAAGGACTGCAATGGACCACCAATTGCAGCAGACCCTGCATTCTCCTGATTAGTGTTGAGCATGAATATTCGAAAAGCAAATTTTTATCTCAAATATCGCCACTTCGAGGATTCGCGAATATTTTGAATATAGTGCTATATATTTGTTATATTGAATATTCGTCATTTTTTCCATCTGAACACATGATTCCTCCTTGCTTGTGGGCCAATGAGTCATTGGCCCACAAGCAACTTAAGCAGGGAGGAATCATGACTTTAGATGGAAAAAAGTGACGAATATTCTAAAAAACAAATATATAGCACTATATTGAATATAGTGCTATATATTCGTATTTTAGAATAGTCGTCATTTTTTTCCATCTGAAATGAACACTTAACACTATATTCTATAGTGCTATATATTCATTTTTAACACACGCCTGAATTGATCACATAATATTCGCATATTACGCGATCATTACCTTGCCGATTTTCGAGGAAAAAAAAAGTGTGTGGAATATAACGAATATTCGAATTCGGGAATATTCGACGAATATTCTACAAAATATTCGCGAAATATCACGAATTCAAATATGACCCCTGCCGCTCATCACTACTCCTGATCAGTGGTGGTCCCAGTGTACAGACCTGCATCATATTGATTGCATATCCTAGATATATGCCATTGATTAGTATTTACAGAGGCTTAGGCTTATTTGCTTTGGCTTTCACACATAGAAATAAAAGAAATGAGTCAGACACAGTATAAGGTGTAAAAAAATGTGATATTTATTATATGTATATCTATTATATGTGTGTGTATATGTTGTTACCTCCCATCACTCACGAAGAGTGTAGAGCGACACTCAGGACAGGAAAAACCCCCTTTGGAGGAAACCTGTGGGAAGCCATGGCCGCTGTACTGCCCTTCCTCCAGGCATACTAAGGGAGGTGACCGCTATACAAATGTGTGTAGTGCAGGTGTGTGTGACTACCTCTAGTGTCTGCATGTGTCTACCTACAGTGATTGTGTCTGTCATTATGTGCTGGGACTGTGTGTGTAACGATGAGTGGATGTTCCTATATGAGTATGTTTCATGAGTGTGTGACGTCTATGTGCATGTGTGTGACCAATAAAAGGATATATTGGTGGTCTTCATCCATCTGGTCTTGGAGATCTCTTCTTCGATGGTCTTGAAGTTGTTGTCTTCCATCTTGGCAGCAGTACAGCTTGGTAATAAATAGAGAAATAAAGAAAGTGGATGAAAATATTTATTCTAAGCACCAGAACATGAATATTACCAAACCCAAAGAGAGAAGTGATAGATGTGATACTACATGTAAAACAAGGAAACCAAGTGCCCAGCAAGCCATTTTAAATCTTTCAAAGAGCCCAAATCAGCCACTTTTCTTGGTCCCAGTTCCTCTCCTTGCACTCCCAGTTCCATCTCCTGTGCCATCGATGTCACTGATCCCCCTCCCCACTGCCTATGATGTCATTGAGCCTCTGTGTGCAGACTATAAGTCTGCCTGCACTTGTGCATTACAGTACATACATCAGCCTCACAGTGTGTACAGGGCAAATGCCGCACTGCTAAGGTCTTCAAGTATGGTTTTAATGATGTTTAGTGCATACCAGTAATTTAACATTAATTATATATGTTAAATATACTGTAGGTGACAGACTCCATTTAAATCTCGTGTTCCACACCAGCCTTTTTCTTACCAGAGATGACTATGACTGTGAGGTTCCAGGTTCCTCCTGTGTGTCTGCCTGGCACATGATGTTTTCAGCCTCTTTCGCACATGGATGGAGAAGGATGGTCTCACAGATGGGGCAGGATGGAGGGATGCTCCATGGGCCATAGATGGTGAACTCCTCATCATTTCTCCTGAATGAGCGAACAGCCGCACCATGATGGATCTGCCTCTCTCTTGTCCATGCCCAGTGCAGAGGGTCTTGTGCCATGATCTGCAATTAAAGAGTAGTAAATTAATATTATCTACAGACACTCTTCATCGAATACCAGAGTATTTTATTTTTACTAACCAGATCACAGGATTCCTTGTCCACCCAAGCCTTGAATCCCATCCGGAGGAACAGCAGGTTGCGTCGATGGAACAGACGTTTCCTCTCCTTCATCAGGTACCAAGATCGTCCTAAGGCCCAGGGGTAGATCTCTCGTCGAAATCGGCCTTCTTCCTCCTCAAATTGGTTGGCTAAGAACCTGGCAGAAATAAATGATAAGGTATAAATTCATTAATATGGTATGATCTGCACGTGCATGTATTTTAGTGTTCATTTTAATATTTTTTCAGCTGCATATATACAAATATCAGTTATAATAAAGGAAACTCACAGAGCTGGAAAGAAGTTCTTTCTATATTTGTCAGGATGTAGTCTTCCTCTCCTGAAGTAGATGAAGACCATTGCCAGGAGGTACTAGTGGGATGAGAAGGACAGTTAGAGATAGGTTGTAGATCCTTATAAACAACTAATATCTTATTATTTATGTGGTCAATATCTCCCTCTGACCACGAAGACAACAATGTATCAACACTGTAAGTTATAGATTGCAGCTTGTCTCATGCCGATCACATTAGCATAAACCCCTTCTATAATCTGGAAGAGTTTATTTTCTATTCCTCAATATTACAGTATATTACCTTGTCTGAAATCCTCCTGCAGCTGTCCCTAGCCAGAAACAGCCTGATGTTTTCATCCTCTAGGAAGACAGTAGAAATATCAGTATTTCAATGTTATCAATTCAGTCAACAGATTTACAATCTACAGAAGGGAAATACAGTAAAATTTTAAGAAATTAAAGTTTTTTTCCAGGTTCCAGGATATAGCAGTTTGAATGGAGCAGGAAGCAAAGCTCTGTTCAAAGTGTTATCTCCATGCTAGGTTATGAGGCTAAGCTCCCATTGAAGTGAACGGGAGATGAGCTGCAGTAACCCTCCTCCGGAATGCGATGCTCACTGTGAGCGCCTGTATTCGGCGCATGCGCAGTGAATGTCTGACCGCTTCCCTGCTCAGACATCTCCACTGCGCCTGTTCCTCGGAGCACTACGACGTCATCGCGCAGGCGCAGTGGAGATGTCTGAGCAGGGAAGCGGTCAGACATTCACTGCGCATGCGCCGAATACAGGCGCTCACAGGGAGCATCGCATTCCGGAGGAGATGGGCGGGCTGGAGGGACGCGCTGGGCGGCGGCAGTTTGTGAAGGTAGACCGAGCCTCTGGGTGCTAATGACGCCCCCATAGCACCTAGAGGCTCATTAGCATATTAATAAAAGTTCTTTTTTTAGCAAAACGGCTGCCCCAAAAGCAATTATATTAGGATGGTTTGGTAGAGCAGACACTAGCGGATCGCTAGTGTCTGACAGCTAAATATGTGAAACGAAGTGATAGAAACCCTTTAAAGTGCTTGTTCCAGAGCCGAAGACTGCAGAGAACTGATTTTATATAGTGTTACTTTAGATTAAATATTATGTGTGTAATTGAGGAATATAGCTCAGTTTGATGATCTACTTGATGGAAGAGCATGGCCCATTTGTGATTATGTACATGATTGAGGAGGACAGCTCCACATGATTATGTACATGATGGAAGATGGCTCCATATGATTATGTACATGATTGAGGAGGACAGCTCCACATGATTATGTATATGATAGAGGAGGACGGCTCCATATGATTATGTGAATGATAGAGGAGGATAGCTCCATGTGATTATGTACATGATAGAGGACGGGTCCACATGATTATGTACATGATGGTGGAGGATAGCTCCATATGATTATGTACATGATGGAGGAGGACGGCTCCATATGATTATGTACATGATAGAGGAGGACAGCTCCATGTCATTATGTACATAATGGAGGAGGACGGCTCCATATGATTATGTACATGATGGAGAAGGACAGCTCCATGTGATTATGTACATGATGGAAGAGGATGGCTCCATGTCATTATGTACATAATGGAGGAGGACGGCACCATGTGATTATGTACATGATAGAGGAGGATGCTCCATGTGATTATGTACATGATGGAGGAGGACAGCTCCATGTGATTATGTACATGATAGAGGAGGACGGCTCCATGTTATTATGTACATTATAAAGGAGGAAGCGCCATATGATTATGTACATGATAGAGGAGGATGGCTCCATGTCATTATGTACATAATGGAGGAGGACGGCTCCATGTGGTTATGTACATGATAGAGGAGGACGGCTCCATGTCATTATGTACATTATAAAGGAGGACGGCTCCATATGATTATGTACATGATAGAGGAGGATGGCTCCATGTGATTATGTACATGATAGAGGAGGATGGCTCCATGTGATTATGTACATGATAGAGGAGGATAGCTCCATGTGATTATGTACATGATAGAGGAGGACGGCTCCACATGATTATGTACATGATAGAGGAGGACGGCTCCATGTGGTTATGTACATAATATAGTACTGTGGATCAATGTGCTTATCTACATAATATGTGAGTGTAGATCCATGTGATTGTGTACATAATGGTGGCGTTCGGCTCCATGTGATTATGTTACTGTACACCCTATTTAACACTAGAAGCAATGGTTTGAACAATGAGCCTTACCAAGGAGACTGAAGAAAGCAGCCATGTCCTTTGGCTGCTGGGTCGGGTCATCCTTCCTTTTCTTTGCAGTCTCTTCTTGAGTGGCAGATAGTGAACTATAGGAGAAGTTTGGGATATTACAGTATTACTAGTCCGATATTAAACCACTACAGACAAGTGTTACAAAAAAACAACAACTATGAATTTTTATGAGGGTTTCTGGCAATTTTCAAAGCTTTAAATCAAATCAGCCTTGGTCATCTTTGAGAAACAGATGACAGAAATCTGTACCTATAAGACAGTATTCTTATAAAATTCTAATCTACAGTACAGACCAAAAGTTTGGACACACCTTCTCATTCAAAGAGTTTTCTTTATTTTCATGACTATGAAAATTGTAGATTCACACTGAAGGCATCAAAACTATGAATTAACACATGTGGAATTATATACATAACAAACAAGTGTGAAACAACAAAAAATATGTCATATTCTAGGTTCTTCAAAGTTGCCACCTTTTGCTTTGATTACTGCTTTGCGCACTCTTGGCATTCTCTTGATGAGCTTCAAGAGGTAGTACCCTGAAATGGTTTTCACTTCACAGGTGTGCCCTGTCAGGTTTAATAAGTGGGATTTCTTGCCTTATAAATGGGGTTGGGACCATCAGTTGCGTTGAGGAGAAGTCAGGTGGATACACAGCTGATAGTCCTACTGAATAGACTGTTAGAATTTGTATTATGGCAAGAAAAATGCAGCTAAGTAAAGAAAAACGAGTGGCCATCATTACTTTAAGAAATGAAGGTCAGTCAGCCGAAAAATTGGGAAAACTTTGAAAGTAAGGGCTATTTGACCATGAAGGAGAGTGATGTGGTGCTGCGCCAGATGACCTGGCCTCCACAGTCACCGGACCTGAACCCAATCGAGATGGTTTGGGGTGAGCTGGACCGCAGAGTGAAGGCAAAAGGGCCAACAAGTGCTAAGCATCTCTGGGAACTCCTTCAAGACTGTTGGAAGACCATTTCGGGGGACTACCTCTTGAAGCTCATCAAGAGAATGTTAAGAGTGTGCAAAGCAGTAATCAAAGCAAAAGGTGGCTACTTGGAAGAACCTAGAATATGACATATTTTCAGTTGTTTCACACTTGTTTGTTATGTATATAATTCAACATGTGTTAATTCATAGTTTTTGATGCCTTTGAATGAGAAGGTGTGTCCAAACTTTTGGTCTGTACTGTATATATTCTTAATAATATATTGCTAACCTACAATTCTTAGAAAATGTAGACAATCTCTATACTGCATTATTTACTGCACCCATGGAAGCTGTATATGTGGGCTTCTGTTTTTTATTTCATTTGTCACTTAAAGGCAGGTCTATACCACAGCTGGTGATTGGCTGCGGTGGTCATATGCCATTGTCACCAGGAAGCAGAGACCTGGTAATGCTTATACATTAGCGGTGGGGGATCTACTTATTTAAACAGGATACTTAGCACCTTAAAAATGTTAGTTTTTTTTATTTATAGAATACCCCTATAATCCTTATACCCAGGGGTGTAACTAGATGCCTATGGGCCCAGGGCAAGTTTTGGATTTGGTGTCTCTCAATGGTAGTTTCTAAGGTTGTAATAATGTCCTAGAGAGTGAACATACTCCCCTTTTGTGCTGCTCACAGCTATAGTGTTCTCCAAAATGGTAATAGTATCCAAAAAGCCCAATACTAAAATAATGTCCTCTGACTCCCATGGATCCAACATTTATCTCCTATCCTGAGGATATCTCAGTCCTGGAAAATCCTTTAGGGTGCATTCATATGACCATATGCATTTTGATTTTCGCAAAATGTGGATCTGCAAAAACTTCAGATGACATAATTGTTGCACCCATTTTGTTTTTTGCATGCCCATTGTAACAATGTCTACTCTTGCCCACAAAATGGTCAAGAATGGGACATGTTCTATCTCTTTTGCGGGACTGCAGAACGGACATATGGATGGAGACAGTTGTCTGCCTTTATTGCCTCCCCTTTAAAATGTATGTCCCAGCACAGGTAACACAATGACTTCACTGCATTGCACCCCCTGGCCATGAAACCAATGTTATTGGAGTGCTCCCAACCTCTAATAGTCCACAGAGCTAAAGAAGGCTGTAACTTTGACATACTTTTCAACAGGGTATGTGTGAACAGGATGCAGATTCAGTTGAAAAAGGTGCTGGACACCAGTGAACCCCACTCCCCTCTGGACCAGTCTTAGTCACACCCCCTGCGACTGCAATCGTTACACCACTGCCCATGCATCTTGTGATCCTTGAAATTCAGAAACCAACACGGAATAATGACATGGCTGTATAATACAGATAGATGAACAGGAATTATGCCATTTTGTAAATATATATATATATATATATATATATATATATATAATTGGTAAAGAGGTTTCCCCATAATTGACAGGATAGGTGATAAGTGTCTGATTGCTGTGGGTCCCACTGCAGGAACCTTCATTGATCACAATAAGAGGTGATTTTATCTCAAGACACGGAGGCTCCTATTGATTTAACCCTTCCTTTACTGTACCACACAGCAGCAAAGAAAAAAGGAACATAAGTACCAAAATTAGGTAATAGCCCCTCCCCATAGTCCCAGTATAAAGGGACCTCCCCCAACCAGATCTTCCTCTTTCTTTGCTGCTGCCACCTCAGCTAAATATTACTCTCATGCCTGTTCTGCAGGCTCTTGTGGTTTCTTTTGTCAAGCTAATTGCTTAATTTTGTGGGAGTGCTTATTCTCTGCCATCTTAACTGTCTGTTTCCCTACTTATGCTTAGGTAGTATTTACTGTTTTTCCTGTATCCTATCATTATATATATATATTTATTTATTTATTTTTTCTGCTTTCTGCGCTGTCCCCTGCTATACCGCGGGGGGTATTCTGTCTGGCGTCCTTTCGGTCCGTGCCTCCCACCGCCGCCTGCCGGGGTTTTTTCTTACAGGTGTTCGTGCTCACTCACCCTGCCTCTCGGGCTGACAGCGTCCGCTTCGGAGCCATTGCCTCTCCGGCGCTTCTTCTCCCTGTTCGGCTCTGCGCCCGAGATCTCGCGGCTTTTCGCGGGATCTTGGACGCCATCTTAGTTCAGCGCTGCCGTCCTTTTGCCGCCGTCTCTTCAAACCGGGCGTCCGAAATTTCACGAGATTTCGGACGCCATCTTTTCACCGCATCGGCCGCACCACTGAGAGTGTATTCAGCGAGCGGCCCCTGCACTGCACAGTCGTATCTCCTCAGCTCCCGGTCCTTTCTTAGTTTGGGGTGACTAACCCCTGTTCGGTACACCCCATCATGTCCTCTGCGCCCCCCCATAGGCCCTCTACACCGGCTCTAGTGATGCAGGAATATCCTGCTCAAGAGACCAACCCCCCTCCTTCTAGGCAGGGGGTCATGCCTGCATCTGTGGGAATATTACCTGTCTCTTCTGAGGCACAGGATCTGGCCCTTCAGCAGTCAATCTCCAACGCTATCATGACTGCCATGGGCTCCATGTCCTCGGTGCTGACACATTCCATATCCCAAGTGCTTATTGCCAACCCGTCCACTAGCCAGGGCTCCAATCCACCTCCGTTGCCGGTCCCAGATGCCTACAGAATTAACAGCATTGATGGCATTGTCCCATCACATGATGGCGCGCAAACGAGCCTGTCCGCGCCAGGCAGAACGTGCACGGAATTGGAAATCGTCTCGGTTGCAGCCCGAGGCTGATCAGCCTTTGTTTAATCCAGACTCCCTCCACCACCCTAGGTCCGCGGAATGGCTTCCGGCTACCCATGTGGCCAGTTATCTAGAGCCCATGGTCCGTAAGCATCTTAGCAAAGGGACACGGAATACGCTACTTGCCGAGTGCCCATGACCGGCTATCCCGAATAAGGTCTGTGAGAGGCCTGTGGTGGACCCTAAGATGGTCCAGTTTTTATCTAAATCGGGTTTAATCCCCGTAGAGGTCTGGATTCGGCCCTACGAGCCTGCCAAGACAAATTGCTGGATATCTTGGGGCCACTAGCAAAAATCTTCGATCTGGCAGAGTCTGCCAAGACAGAAGGATGACAGATCGACCCGGAGGAACTCCGAGGTTGGGTCCAAAGAGCCATTTGCATGGCAGGAAATGCAAACACATCGCTTGCCATTGAGCGGCGCAAGGCCATTTTGATTAAAATAGAGCCCAAACTAGCCAATATGGCCCTGACTGAATCTGGAAAGAAGGCCCAGGGGTTTCTCTTCGGAGACCCATTTATAAAAGACCTCGGGAAATTTGTAGGAACCTTCACCGCCCTAGATAAAGCGCAAGCGTCCATGCGCAGGGTCTTCCACAGTAGGGTTTCCTCCAGGGCAGGTAGTGCAAGGGGCCGTCTGTCCGGCCGGTCATCCTTTCAGACCCGGGGTTCGGGTCGAGGCTCCTCCTCCTACCGGACTTCAGGTCAGGATCCAAGGCACCAGCCATCCTTCTTCCCATCCCGTGGTGTTCCAGGAAGAGCGAGAGCCTACAGAGGAACCCCAAATCTCAGGCGTCCCTTTGGTGAGTCTTCAACCTAATCCCCTTTCCTCAGCCAGTTGTCTAGGGGGCAGACTCCAGCTTTTTTCTCATGTTAGGGCCACCATCACCACCGACCCCTGGGTTTTAGCCATAGTTCGGGGATTTCACATAGACCTCGTGGATGTTCCTTTAGTCGTTCCCCCTCCGCACCCCATGATCTGGTCCCAATCGGCGCGATCCCTCATAGACGCGGAATTAGAGGCTTTATACCAAAAGGGAGCCGTGGAGCGGGCTCCTCATGCTCACAGAGGTGTAATCAGCAACATATTTCTAGTCGAAAAGAAAGGGGGTCAACAGCGACCTGTCATCAACCTCAAGGCTCTGAATGCTTTCATCAGGTACCGCCATTTCAAAATGGAGGGCATCCACCTTCTCAGGGACATGCTTCTGCCAGACGATTGGATGGTGAAGTTGGAACTCAAAGATGCGTACCTAACGGTCCCGATCGCATCCTCATCCAGGGATCTGCTCCAGTTTCACTGGAAGAGGAGCATTTGGCGCTTCACGTGCCTTCAATTCGGCCTGTCCTCCGCCCCCTGGTGCTTTACCAAGCTCATGCGCCCAGTGGTGGCGTGGCTCCGCAGCCGAGGGGTGAGACTCATAATTTACCTGGACGACATTCTGATCATGACCAGGGATTGTTCCACCCTCCTGGTCCATCTGCAGATGTCTATGACCCTCCTGTCCGACTTAGGTTTCATCATCAACCACGAGAAGTCGTGCCTAACCCCGTACAGAACCATGGAATTTCTAGGCTTCATGGTAGATTCATCATCAATGACGCTCAGTCTCCCTTCAGCGAAGGTACGGGCGATTCGCAAGGAGTTGCGCCACACTCTGGCACTGCCCCAAGTATCTCTCCGTCATCTAGCTCGAGTGATAGGTCTTTTATCTTCATCTATTCAGGCGATCTTCCCGGCACCTCTGCATTATCGCGCCCTCCAGCGTCTCAAGATCGCCCACCTGCAGGCGGGAGCGTCGTATGCGGACCTGATCTCGCTGGATCCGGAGACCCGAGACGAGCTAACATGGTGGATTGGCAACCTCTCCGCATGGAACAGCAGGACTATCGTCGGTCCCCAACCGGATTTGATTGTGGAGTCGGATGCCAGTCTTCATGGCTGGGGGACCCACTGCGAGGGAGTATCCACTGGAGGCCCATGGTCGACGGACGAGTCGCACCTACGCATCAATGCCCTAGAGCTCCTGGCAGGTTCCTTCGTGATTCGCAGGGCATGCATCCGTCTCCGAATGGACAATGTCTCGGCGGCCCGCTACATCAATTCCATGGGGGGCACCCACTCCACCATGCTGACCCACTTGGCGAAAGAGTTCTGGTATTATTGTCTGGCCGACAACGTCTCTGTGGTGGCGGAGTACCTTCCGGGACTCCACAACACCCTCGCTGACTGGAGCTGACGTTACATTTCCGATGCTAGTGATTGGAGGTTAGACGTGACGGTGTTCTCCACCATCTCATCACATTGGGGGCCGTTCTCCATCGACCTTTTTGCGTCCCACTGAGGCTCAGCTTCCCAGATATTGCAGTTGGAGGCCGGGGCCCAGCCGCGGAGGCGGTGGACGCTTTTCTTCAGCAGTGGTTTGGTTCCCTGATGTATGCCTTCCTGCCGTTCTCTCTGATTCCTTGAGTCCTGGCCAACGTCTGTCACCAAGCATCAGAGCTCACCCTAATATTACCCTTTGGGTAGGCTGAGTCCATTAACCACTAAGAAGAGGTTGTTTTCCATCCTACTCACGAAGCTCGTTGCAGTTGGTGTTGTCAGCCGGCCAGTTGTTTATCTTGCCGGATCAGTTGGGTTTTCCAAGTTGGTTCGTCATCCATTGAAGTTGGTTCCTCCTCCAGTTGACAGCTGTTCCGGTTCCGTTGATGAGGGTGTCAAGTCGACAAAGAAAGAGGAAGATCTGGTTGGGGGAGGTCCCTTTATACTAGGACTATGGGGAGGGGCTATTACCTCATTTTGGTAGTTATGTTCCTTTTTTCTTTGCTGCTGTGTGGTACAGTAAAGGAAGGGTTAAAGCAATACTCGCCTCCGTGTCTTTCATAAAATCATGACTTTACGTCATAAACTAGGAAAATCATGCAATTGTCTGCCCCACGGGTTGTATCTTAGAGATTGGGGGCATATCGCTAGGATATGCCCCCAATGTGTCATAGGAGCAGGTCCCAGAAATGAAACCCGCACCTATCCTTAGAACTGAACCCACAAAATAAAGGAGGGTGCACCGCACATGCACAGCCACCCTCCATTAATTTATATGGGAGTACCTAAAATAACTGAGCGCTGGCTCGGCTATTTCTATAAGCCTCATAGAAATGAATGGTGTTATGACAGCGTTTGGGCAGTATATTGCCCATTCATTTCAATGGGACTTCTGAAAATAGAGAATCAAGGACAGGTATGCATGCGCGGTGTACCCTCTGTCACTTTGCAGGCTCTATTGGACCCGCACCTATCAAAGATTGGGGTTGTATCCTAGCAATATGCTCCCAATGTCCAAAACGAGTTAACCCTTTTAAGTGTATGGGACTGATGGGGATAGTCCAGTCCAGTGGTGGATAGGTGAGAAGTGTTGATTCTAAGAAAACCCCTTTAACTGTATGTTAGAGGTCCCATGGCGCTTGGAAGTCACCTGACAGATGCCATATTTAATCGTGTTCATCTCTTCCATTTTTGAGCTTCACTGGACTGATACATGTGCTGTACCATTAGACTGCGCAGAGACAGGAGTCTACAGAACCGCAGTGGTATAATAGAGGCATGTGTGCAGTATTCTAAACTCAGATTTATTACAATACAGTATGGTTTTATATTTTATAATTAAATACATTCTAGAACAGCCCATTAAAATGTTATACAAAAAGTTTAATATTTGCTTCACCCCTGATAGTTGAAAAGGGTTTTCACTACTGGACAGGGGCATTCAGAACACTTAATATGGACCCCACCCAAATTCCAAGATCTCGTGCATCAAACACTCCAAAGAAATATAAAATACAAAGCTCAACAATTTTTATTAAAAGATTGTAATAAACGACTTTACTTTATAAATATGGGGGTCATTTATCAAACTGGTGTAAAGTAGAACCGGTTTATTTGCCCATAGCAACCAATCTCATTCCTCCTTTCATTTTCCAAAGGAACTGTCCAAAATAAAAGGTGGACTCTGTGGACAACTAAGTCAGTTCTACTTTACACCAGTTTGATAAATGACCCCCATGGTGCCTATTCTGAACACCATATTTCTCAATATATTTACACCAAACTGACCTCAATACATTGATAAATCTTCTGCTCCTCTTTACACAGTGTATTATGAAAGTGGCTGCCTGAAGCCACCACTAGGGGGGGCTCAGTACATAAGACTTTATATGCACTCTGAGCTCCCCCTATTGGTGGCTGTTGGAAAATACACTGAATCTATGTCAGAAATGGGACAAGCAGTTCTCATAGCCGTGGTCTGCTTCTCTGGTAGTCATATCACTGCCACTGGACTTCTCTTCTTAGTGATCACTGTCAAATATATAACCCTAATAACACCAATTTAATGTTATTACTGTGAAATCTGCCCCTTACTAAACAGAAGCTCACATGGTGAATAACTGATCATTGTAGGAATATAGTTTCTAACCCCAGATGTTATTGGCAGGGAAACCTTGTCTGGCCATACATTTCCCTCACATCATTATATGCCGGTGATTCAGATGAATGGCCAACCATGTAATATATGGACAGAGCGGCCTCAGTTCTGGAGCACAGAAGGGAGCACCAAGCACCCCCCTCTATGATGTCCATATGTCCTTTAAAGGGATTGTCCTCTTCATCTAAACCCACCCTAGTGATAGGCTTCATGTCAGTGAATGGCAGACCATGTAATGCATTGTTATACTTACGTCTCTGCCTCATAAAGATGGATGAGCTCTCTCTTCCTCTTCCTGATGTTACTTCCTCCTCCTTCTGGGAATCTTACATTAGAGAAAGA
The DNA here is from genome assembly GCF_905171765.1 of Bufo bufo. Taxonomy (NCBI): domain Eukaryota; kingdom Metazoa; phylum Chordata; class Amphibia; order Anura; family Bufonidae; genus Bufo; species Bufo bufo. The sequence goes on along the minus strand of NC_053392.1, from coordinate 299,320,431 downwards.
AATATTAATATGTGAGGATATGGTACCTTCAGAAGAAGATATATATCATGCTAAATCCACCGCTAACTGACTCTGAACACCTTAAAGGGAACCTGTCACCTCCAACAAACATCCCGGCCGGCAGCAGTACCTTCGAGTGGCCAGCAGCATGCTTGTAATGATCATTTTCTTCCTGCAGGCAGATGAAGCAAAAGCTGTAAAAACGTTCTTTAATCCCCTGCCGGCGCGCTTCTCTAGTCAGGCTTGAAGTCACGGAGGCAGCGGCCTACTTGCTTCCGGTCACGGTAACCACGCCCCCTTCCCTGCCCCTTCGCTGTGACTGACAGCTGGCAGTTCGGGCAAAGCCAGCCGAACTTTCGTGCATAAGCGCTGTCAATCATAGCGAAGGGGCAGGGAAGGGGCCGTGGTAACCGTGACTTCAAGCAAGTAGGCCGCTACCTCCGTGACTTCAAGCCTGACTAGAGAAGTGCGCCGGCAGGGGATTAAAGAACGTTTTTACAGCTTTTGCTTCATCTGCCTGCAGGAAGAAAATGATCATTACAAGCATGCTGCTGGCCACTCTGAGGTACTGCTGCCGGCTTAGGATGTTTGTTGGAGGTGACAGGTTCCCTTTAATACCTTAAACTATACATAATATATTATACTAAATTGTGGACTTTATGTGCCAAAAATGCCGGTAAATGCCGTTCTCCTAATAAGTCTTCTATGGCGCCCATCAGTGTAAATAGGGGATATGTATAGGGATTATTCAGCTAGGACACACACTTTCTAGGTTTCTCGTCCAGTATAAGTGAATTGCAGGTGTCTATGTGATAAGATGTCGCCGTCAGGTATGGGCCCTGGCATTATATGTACAGTACGTGTCCTGCCCCTCCCTGAATAGTAAGAAGCATGGCTTACCTGGAGCTCATGTTGAGTCTAAACCGAAGAGAAGAAATAGAGAAAATGTTAATAAAAATCCATCATTTAAATCTCATACAGACATAATTACCCAGGTTTTCCCATATTTTGGCTATTTTGGTGAAACCAGGGATCAATCTCAGCTTCCCACTAAGGGCTCTTTCACACTTGCGTTATTGTCTTCCGGCATAGAGTTCCGTCGTCGGGGCTCTATGCCGGAAGAATCCTGATCAGGATTATCCTAATGCATTCTGAATGGAGAGAAATCCGTTCAGGATGCATCAGGATGTCTTCAGTTCCGGAACGGAACGTTTTTTTGGCCGGAGAAAATACCGCAGCATGCTGCGCTTTTTGCTCCGGCCAAAAATCCGGAACACTTACCGCAAGGCCGGATCCGGAATTAATGCCCATTGGAAGGCATTGATCCGGATCCGGCCTTAAGCTAAACGTCGTTTCGGCGCATTGCCGGAGCCGACATTTAGCTTTTTCAGAGTGGTTACCATGGCTGCCGGGACGCTAAAGTCCTGACAGCCATGGTAAAGTGTAGTGGGGAGCGGGGGAGCAGTATACTTACCGTCCGTGCGGCTCCCCGGGCGCTCCAGAGTGACGTCAGGGCGCCCCAAGCGCATGGATCATGTGATCGCATGGATCACGTCATTCATGCGCATGGGGCGCTCTGACGTCATTCTGGAGCGCCCCGGGAGCCGCACGGACGGTAAGTACACTGCTCCCCCGCTCCCCACTACTACTATGGCAACCAGGACTTTAATAGCGTCCTGGGTGCCATAGTAACACTGAAAGCATTTGGAAGACGGTTCAGTCTTCAAATGCTTTCAGTACACTTGCGTTTTTCCAGATCCGGCGGGCACCTCCGGCAACGGAAGTGCATGCCGGATCCCAACAACGCAAGTGTGAAAGAGGCCTAATACAGAGTGAGCAGCTGTCACTGGTGGGGGTGACACAAGTCAGTAATTCCTCTCTTGACTCACAGTTAGAGATGAATCTCCCAACGCGCTGATGTAGATCCGGATCGCAGTCGAAAACAAAATCCAGAAATCTCTTCAAAAGCGAAGAAATGAGCCGGTCCTTTCTCTGTAAAGAGCAATCGCAGACTGGCACCAACTGACTTTTTTTTTTTCTATTTCAAATCAAATCCTGCGTTTCTATTGGTCGATGCTTGTTGTTGTTTATGGCACTTGCCATGACGATTCATACAGCATCAAATTTAACCCCTTAATAACACAAGTATATAGCGCTTAATGACCACAGCCATTTACATAGTTCTGCAATGCCACATATAATGCCATAAATCTTCATATTTTATGTATCCATGTGAATTTCACCCTGTTTGTTGGGCATAAATATGGCAGTATTTAGAGTTAGTGCATTTTTTATACTTATGGAAAAATGTAATTTTCTGAATTGAATCTAAAATAAAATTGAAGTAAAGGTATAACTTTATGAAGAAAAGATAAAAAATTATTTTTTTAAAGTAAACCAACCAGTAGTTGGTATAGTGTTTGACAAAAGTGTCTATCCTGCACCAGATTAAGGTCGCATTTACACACCCATGTGACGGCTGTTTCCGTTTTGCAGACCGCAAACCACGGATCTGCAAAACATGTGCATCGGCCATATGCACCCCATATGGCAGTGCGGACCCATTGACTTCAAGGCGTCCACAATCTGTGGCCAAAGATAGGAAATATCAAATCTTTTGTGGCGCGGAGGTGTAGTACCCAAGACCTGGGGTGGTTCTACAATGTTGTATATAGTTGTGTATTATTTGATATTGTAATTTTATGTATTTTGTATTGTATTATATAGCCGTTGTTACCAGTAGGGAATGGATGGCAAAGGTTAACAAGGAACAGGGCTAACCACCCTAATCCTCTCCTCTTGCATCCTGCCAGGAGGGGGAGTTCATGTGTAGCTAAGGAGGAGTGAGGAAGAACAAGTGAGAGCTCCTGCTCCTGTTATATTTTCTCAAGAATGATCACTTCTGCCTCAAGTGAAGATTCGAGAAGTTTGATAGCAGCATGAACTGCTGTAACCAGCGCCTCCAGACACTGCTACAAGTTGAGGGGCTACAGCAAAGACAACCATCATCCAGAACGTTACTAGGCCATTATGACCTGAGTGCAAAATTGCCGCCATTGAAGCTGCCTCTATAATCCTTACTGGTGCCAGAGAAGTTTTGCACTTCGAACCTGATGCTATTGATTGTATTTGAAGTTCTATGTTGCACTTAGTAAATAGACTTTGTTGCTTTAATTCTGGCCTCATTCTCCAATATTATATTTCCACTGCACCCGTCCCCATGGAGCAAAGGCCTGAGGGAGTACACCATGACACAACACTTCTTCAGGGCTACTACCACACTTCCACATCCACTACCATATCCATCCTCTGCATCGGTTCCTCTGGGGCTCGCTGTAGAGGAACGGAGTCAGAAGTACGTGTAAACGGAAGCTACTCTGTGTACTTTTTGGTCTGAGTACATGTGGCAAAAGATAGGACATGTCCTATATTTGGCCATATCTTGAAGTGAATGGGTCCACTGCTCGATGTGTGATTCACACAGCCATTGCCCATGTTTTGCAGTAAACAAAACTGACACGGCCGTCACATGGTCGAGTAAATGCAGCCTAACTATGCAGCATGAGGCTCTATGATAAATTGGCTGTATGTCTAGACAGGCTGTCAATGTTTATGCTGCCTACAGGCTCTGTAAATCTTTGTAAATCTGCCTAATTTTTTATATGTGATCTATGGGTGCTATATGTGTACTGTATGTGGGTGCTGTATGAGCGTCATTTGTGTGATATATTGATGCTGTATATGTACTGTATATATATTGTATGTTTGCGTAAAAGTTTTCCGGTATTGAGTTCCGTCCTAGGGGCTCAATACCGGAAAAAAAAACACTTCAGTTTTGTCCTAATGCATTCTGAATGGAAAGCATTCCGCTCAGTATGCATCAGGATGTCTTCAGTTCAGTCACTTTTACCGTATTTGGCCAGAGAAAATACCGCAGCATGCGGATCCAGCATTATATTAAAATGTATTAATGCTAGATCCGGTAGTAAGTGTTCCGGAAAAACAGATCTGGTCTTCCGGTCTGCGCATGCGCAGATCCTTAAAAATGTGAAAAAAATAAGTACCCTATCCGTTTTTCCAGATGACACCCGAGAGTCGGATCCGGTATTTGAATGCAATACCGGAAAAAAAAACACTTCAGTTTTGTCCTAATGCATTCTGAATGGAAAGCATTCCGTTCAGTATGCATCAGGATGTCTTCAGTTCAGTCACTTTTACCGTATTTGGCCAGAGAAAATACTGCAGCATGCGGATCCGGCATTATATTAAAATGTATTAATGCCAGATCCGGTAGTAAGTGTTCCGGAAAAACTGATCTGGTCTTCCGGTCTGCGCATGCGCAGATCCTTAAAAATGTGAAAAAAATAAGTACCCTATCCGTTTTTTCAGATGACACTGGAGAGTCGGATCCGGTATTTAAATACATTTGTCAAACGGATCCGGATCCGGAAACAAATGGTATCCGTTTGCACACGGATTTCCGGATCCGGCAGGCAGTTCCGGCAAAGGAACTGCCTGCTGGATTCCTCTAACACTAGTGTGAAAGCACCCTTATGTATGTACAGGAGGATTCTCCAGTGAAATTCAGTTTTTACATAATAATGGGCCCCAGAAGTCCATCAGAAGACAACTCTATTTGATGTTGATCTGGCCTCATCCACTTGCCATCATGGACATTTCTTGATGTTAGACCGTAATGTCCTCTGGTGTGCAAAGTTATCTGCAGTGCTGACATGTCTCAACATGGCAGGAATCATGGTCAGTTATGCCTGGGGCCATAATGGAGGAGCAGAAACACAAAAAGGATAAGCTAGGGCTGCACATGGTTTAAGAATTTTAAGAAATAATTGAGCCCCGACCTTGTGATGAAGTGAAATAGCAGATTTACTTTGTGTCTGATCAACATTTACCAATCTTTAAAATTTGTCTTGGTCCCAGCAGGCTTTGGCATTAAAACTCTGGCAGGCAAACTCAACTTTGCTACATCTTTTGCTCTCTGGCTCTGCTGTGCTGACAGGCTTTCTGTATAACTTAGCTTTTTCTTTGCGCTGCAACTTCTCTCATTGTAGTCTGTCTCTTAATTATGCCAGGGAACTCTCCTCCTGACTCCTGAGGCTTTAAGCTGTGGCCTCCACATCCAGCAGAGCTGAAGGTGCTTTTGCTGGCTTGGCTTGGCTTGGGCACGTCCAGCAGAGATGTGCCCAGCACACCCACCTTCCCCTAGCAGGGGGTAAGCTAGACTGCTCTAGAAACTGGTCCCCACCCTTCTTGCAGGAAGTGGGACTCGCCCACTCCTCCACAGAGGGGGTGTTAGAAGGGAATGGAAGGTTCCATTCTAGCTAAGTACAGCTCTGCCATGTTTGCTGCCACCTGCTGGTGAACCAGGCATATTACACGTGAACATAACAGTTACATTAGAAATAGGAATGCAAATTATAGTGGACCTGAAATAAATACACTAGATGACATGATATTAGCCCAATAAAGACAGTAGCGGGTTGAAGAAGTGGCAATTACACTCTGGGGTGTTACATTCCCCCTTACTTAAAACCAAACCGCCCTCGGCTTGTGCTTAGGGTATGCTCTAAGGGTACCAAGAAAAAATTATAGTGCTGCATGAGAATCTAATGCAAAGAGAGAAAAAATGAAAGAGAGGACAGTGCCTCATGTGTGGTGTTGCTGGAAACCAGTGGCGCACCTACAGGGGGGGTCCAGCGGGTCTGGACCCCCCCTAGAACAACCAGACATTTTTATTTATTTTTATCCCTCAGGGCCGCACCGCCGATCACCACAGGCGGCGCGGCCCTGGATGTAATTGCGGCAGCGGTGGGGGGGGGGCGGGCGGGCAGTAGGAGATGAGCGCTTCTATTGTAGAAGCGCTCATCTCCATATCCATCCTGTGCTGCGGCAGGGGAGGGAGAGGTGTCCCTCCCCTGTTCTTCTGATAGGCCGCAGGCACTAATGCCTGCAGCCTATCAGAGGCCAGCTCAGGTGGCGCGATGACGTCATCCCCGCGCCGCCTGAGCCGGGCAGCACACAGCAGGGACACAGGCCGGAAGAGGCTGCATCACACCGCTGCTGATGGAGGTAAGTATTAGTGTTTTCAATTTTTTATTTTTTTTTGGAGAGTTGGCGGGGGGGGGGGGGGAGCTGGCATTATGGGGGCATCTGACAATTTTTACAGCCCAATTTTTTTTGGGGGTGGCACTCTGGGGGCATTTCTTACTGGCACATTATGGGGGGGGCACAGTGGGGGAGAGGAGCACTATGGGGGGCATCTGGGGCTCTAAAGGGGCTTTTTTTTATTAACACATTATGTGAGGCACTATAGGAGAAAACGGCACTATGGGGCATCTGGTGGCACTATAGGGGCATTATTTGGGGGCACTATGGGGGAAGTGGGGGTTCTAAAGGGGACTTTTTTTTTATTGGCACATTATGGGGGGCATTATGGCATCTGGTGGCACTAAGGGGGCATTTTTTACTGGCACATTATGGGGGGGGGGCATGGGAGAGAGGAGCACTATGGGGGCATCTGGGGGGTCTAAAGGGGCTTTTTTTTTATTGACACATTATGGGAGGCACTATAGGAGAAAACGGCACTATGGGGCATCTGGTGGCCCTATAGGGGCATTATTTGGGGGAAGTGGGGGTTCTAAAGGGGACTTTTTTCTTATTGGCACATTATGGGGGTATTATGGAATCTGGTGGCACTAAGGGGGCATTTTTTACTGGCACTATAGGGGAGAGCGGCACTATGCGGCATTATTTGGGGGCACTATGGGGGAGTGGAGCACTATTGGGGCATATGATGGCACTTAGAAGGGGCATTTTTTACTGGCATATTATGGGGGGGCACCATGGGGGAGAGGAGCACTATGGGAGCATCTGGGGGGTCTAAAGGGGCTTTTTTTTTATTGACACATTATTAGGGGCACTATAGGAGAGAACGGCACTATAGGGGCATTATTTGGGGGCACTATGGGGGCATTATTTGGGGGTACTATGGGGAAGTGGGGGCTCTAAAGGGGCCTTTTTTCTTATTGGCACATTATGGGGGGCATTATGGCATCTGGTGGCACTAAGGGGGCATTTTTTACTGGCACTATGGGGCATTATTTGGGGGCACTATGGGGGAGTGCAGCACTATTGGGGCATATGGTGGCACTTAGAAGGGGCATTTTTTACTGGCATATTATGGGGGACACTATGGGAAAGGGCGAGAGGAGCACTATGAGGGCATTTACTGGGGCACTATATAGGGGTATTTTATACTGGCATACATTATGGGGACATTAGCTCAACTGCGGGCACTAAGCGGGGGTATTTCATGTACTGTCATATTATAGGGAGAATTATTACTACTAGGGGGTATTAGCTTTACTACTACTGGGGGTCTATGAGGAACATGATTACTAGTAAGGGCACTATAGGGGCATTATTACTAGTAAGTGTGCTCTGGGAGAGAATTATTTCTATTGGTGGGATTTTGGGGAGCACTGTTACTCTAGGGGGCACCCTGGCACAGTATCAGCTTAGCACAATTATTTTTGGGGGACATTATCTTTATACTATTAGTGTCTGGGTGCAGTTATTTTTTAGAGCAATGAGTGCCAATAATTGTTGAAGGGGCCACTATCTGTGTGGTAGTAATGTTTCCAGGGGGACTTTCTCTGCAGTATAGTATTGGGGGTGGCAGGAAAGGGTGTTCAGAAGATGATGGAAATGTGGGAAACTAATGTCTGTTTGTTAATCTCTGCAGAGACGGGAGATGGCTGAAAAATCATCATGGCGGTCTGGTCTAAATGGAGAAGATAAAGAAAGAGAACGTCTACAACAAAGGTGACATCACTGGATGTAAGAGGTATGTGGCGCTATGTAGGAGAGGAGATGCTCCGGCTCCTCCCCCTGCCATTTGCAGAAGGAGGATTCAGAGCTGGGTGAGGACGGCCAAAGGGGGCAGCAGGCCACGGGCGGGTGGCAGATGGTGGGGGGAACCACAGGCCTTGAGCAAGATCAGGGGAGGGAGGAGAGCGGAGGAGCTTCCTGGCTGTAGCTTGTTGTATAAGCAGGCAGTGCAGCCAGGACAGAATCTCCCCTCTCCGTATGATGTGTAGAGACAGGCCGCAACTATAGAATGTTAGCTGTACAGTGTTTGTTGGGCGTGGCCTATTATATGTAGGAGGGGCTTTTAATAATGGGCGGGGCTAAAAAAATTGGTTCCATTCCTGCAGAGCTTTTAGAAATGGCCGAGTAAAAGAATCAGCGCAACACACTACAGCCACCAAGCCCCGCCCCCCCCCCCCGCACTACACATGCCACATTTTTTTGCCTTTTCGGACCCCCCCCCTAGACAAAATTCCTGGGTGCTCCCCTGCTGGAAACAGTATTGTATATATTGTAAGTTTGTAGTTCGCTTACCAGATCATGTTGTGAGGGAGTCACAACAGCTTTACAGGCTCCTGCTAGTATATATCCCAACCATCATTCGGGGGCTTGGATGCAGCCTGGGTTCCTGCCTGCGCCTAAAGAGCGGGTGCTGGTATTGAAATCAGACATAAGTTGTGAAAACCAAAAGAACCTCTTCTGCAGGCGCTGCCAAGGATCACATCAACATGGGGTGTATGGTTCCAATAGGTTTATAGTCTACGCGTTTCAGGGTGGATAACACCTTGCTCAAGACATTAATACATATATAACGGTTGCTAATGGTTATATATGTATTACTGTGTATCCATGTATGTATATGTATCCACCCCTGAAACACGTAGACAAAAAAGCTATTGGAACCATACACCCCATATTGATGTGATCCTTGGCAGCGCCCGCAGAAGAAGTTCTTTTGGTTTTTACAACTTACGCATGAGAATCTAAACTATTTTTGTTACTACAGACATACACATAGCAACAGCTACCACTAGGTTCCTGCCCTTATGAGTAGGGTTTCTATTCACAGTTTGCCCTCTCGGTAATAACCAGTGAACCAAAATGTCTGGACAAAGCGCTCAAATACTCCATGAGGTAGCCACAGTCATGTATGGAGCCTGGCGGTGTCATGTACTGTAATCCCTCCACGATGCTATGAGACACCCGCAAATAGAAGGGTGGCTTCATTCTGTAGTCTCTTCCAAGCAACAAGGTCTATAAATAGCTTTTCACACGGTCACCTTGATGACTAACAGGTAGCTACAAAATTTTCTTTAAGACGGCATGCAAGGCCTTAGGACACACTAAATTAGGAGGAGGAGGCTGTGCTCTCCAAAATCTCCATGAGGGCTAATCCTTCTAAACAGTTTAGACAGAGTAAGGAGCTAACTATCTGGCTAATAAGGTTAAGTGCAAAGATCCAATTAAAGTGCATACAATCACACTGCAGTACCTGTAAAGGAATACACACAATGGGCACAAAACATTAAACGTTGCTGAAAACTTGAAAAACCCATCTAAATACATAATGCAATTAAATAGTGCAATAAAATCACATTAAAGTCCTTTTCTTCAGTGCTGCTGGATGGAATGCACCAACCTGGAACCTCTAATACGAAAAGCCCTTTGTAATCCACGGGAAATAATAGTAATGTCATTATTTGTAATCCACAAAGGCATAATGTGATTTGTAATCCACATGGAATAGTAATATGAAGTAGCAGCAAAGGTGATGAGAACCCTTTTAAGCAAAGGGGGGCTCCCAATTAACCTGAGAAGGGGGAGAAAAAGATTTTGGCGCAGACATGCTCTACTTGGAGGTAGTTTCCAAGTAGGGGGAGTGATAACAGACATGTCTCTCTAGGTGATGACAAACGGGGCAACCAAAACAAATAAAATGCCAACAAGTCCTCACCCATCAGGAGTTGTCCATGCCGTGGCTCCCATTAGTTCGATGAAAAGTGCAGTAGAGCAACTCCTCAGAGGAAGGACCTACGTCATCCTCACTGCTGGCTGCTGAAGCTGATCAAAGGCCTCTCCTGCCTCTTGTAATCCAGTTGTGCAGCAATGGTGGTGCTCTGGCGACTCCTGCTGGCAGACCTCGGTAGTGACCTGGTGGTCACACTTT